>NC_054876.1:50559990-50678573 GCF_018320785.1 Cheilinus undulatus | reverse complement strand
AAGGAGGGAAACTTCTACTGGTGTTAGAGAGAAAGGAGGAGGGAAACTTCTACTGGTGTTAGAGATAGAGGAGGGAAACTTCTACTGGTGTTAGAGAGAAAGGAGGAGGGAAACTTCTACTGGTGTTAGAGGATAGAGGAGGGAAACTTCTACTGATGTTAGAGGATGGAGGAGGGAAACTTCTACTGGTGTTAGAGGATGGAGGAGGGAAACTTCTACTGGTGTTAGAGATGGAGGAGGGAAACTTCTACTGGTGTTAGAGATGGAGGAGGGAAACTTCTACTGTTGTTAGAGATGGAGGAGGGAAACTTCTACTGGTGTTAGAGATGGAGGAGGGAAACTTCTACTGGTGTTAGAGATGGAGGAGGGAAACTTCTACTGGTGTTAGAGATGGAGGAGGGAAACTTCTACTGTTGTTAGAGGATAGAGGAGGGAAACTTCTACTGGTGTTAGAGATGGAGGAGGGAAACTTGTACTGTTGTTAGAGAGAAAGGAGGAGGGAAACTTCTACTGGTGTTACAGGAGGGAGGAGGGAAACTTCTACTGATGTTAGAGATGGAGGAGGGAAACTTCTACTGGTGTTAGAGGATGGAGGAGGGAAACTTCTACTGTTGTTAAAGGAGGGAGGAGGGAAACTTCTACTGTTGTTAGAGAGAAAGGAGGAGGGAAACTTCTACTGGTGTTAGAGGATGGAGGAGGGAAACTTCTACTGGTGTTAGAGGAGGGAGGAGGGAAACTTCTACTGGTGTTAGAGGATGGAGGAGGGAAACTTCTACTGGTGTTAGAGGAGGGAGGAGGGAAACTTCTACTGTTGTTAGAGAGAAAGGAGGAGGGAAACTTCTACTGGTGTTAGAGGAGGGAGGAGGGAAACTTCTACTGATGTTAGAGGATGGAGGAGGGAAACTTCTACTGTTGTTAGAGAGAAAGGAGGAGGGAAACTTCTACTGGTGTTAGAGGAGGGAGGAGGGAAACTTCTACTGATGTTAGAGATGGAGGAGGGAAACTTCTACTGGTGTTAGAGAGAAAGGAGGAGGGAAACTTCTACTGGTGTTAGAGGAGGGAGGAGGGAAACTTCTACTGGTGTTAGAGGAGGGAGGAGGGAAACTTCTACTGGTGTTAGAGATGGAGGAGGGAAACTTCTTCTGTTGTTAGAGGATAGAGGAGGGAAACTTCTACTGGTGTTAGAGGACGGAGGAGGGAAACTTCTACTGGTGTTAGAGATGGAGGAGGGAAACTTCTTCTGTTGTTAGAGGACAGAACATTTTTTTGAAAACTGATAAAGTTTTTAAGTTTTGTAAGGATTTATGGAAAAAAATCCTTAAAAAAATCATTTTTGTCAAATGTTAAACCATGTTTAGACTTCCTGTCAGCCCCCACTAGCAGCGAGCATCCTCCATCATCCATCAGGCCTGCTGTCATCGTCATGGTAACGCAGCAGATTTAAACACAGAGTGAGAAGTTGATTCATGCCTACATTTGGTCATTCCAGCCTCCAGAGAGTCTCTGCATGATCGCCCTGGCTGTTCTCTGCCCAGACCTACAGATGAGGAGGATTCTCATCCTCTCCTCTGGTCTTCCTTCTTTACTCTGATGTTGATGTGTTTTATCAGACAGACCAAGTATTTCACTAATGCTGGTGTTTGGTTATCTGTTATCAAATGTCCCTTCACAGTTCCTGTAGCTGCTGTAGAGCAGGCTTTTTAACCCTTAAGAGTCAGTGTGCCACGTTTGACTGATCTGGATAGGACCCATGTGATAGGGAACCTTCAAGCTGGTCTTCCTCAAAACCAAGTCACATCATTCTTTGGAGTGAGTCCTAGGACCATGTCCAAACTGAAGGATAGGGGGATGTTGGAGACAGGCTGTGACTGGGGCGTCCCAAGAATACCGTTTCCTCCCCCTGTCAGCTCTCAGGAACCGTAGGACGTCTTCTACAGATTTGCAGGCAGGGTTTACAGACAACATGGCCGACAGCCCCCTGCCCAGATCAGGCTGAACAGACAGTCTCTGGTCTCACGGGTCTGCTAGGAGGTCTGCCATGCCTGCCCTTCACCATCAAGCCTTTGTGCTGGAACCTGAACTTGTGGAAGAGTGTTATGTTCAGAGATGAGTCCAGACTCTGTCTGCAGCAGTTGGATCGTAGAGTCAAAGTGTGGAGAAGACGTGGAGAACGCTGTGCTGACTGCTGCACTGATGGACTAACGTCTTTGGGTGGAGGCAGTGTGACGTCTGTGGCGACGTGATAAATTTCCAGTCTGTCTTGTTTCTTCAGACTTCAATCAAGAGTCAGCTGCTTGGACCAACCCACATCCTCAGCTCTGCTGCTCATCCCACACATGCATGCTCCTTATGCACGTGGCTCCATTTAAAAAGAAATAAAGATTTTACAATGGTCTAAGATTTATTGAAAAGAAGCATATTTAGAACAGAGAACTAAACAGAGTTTAGTTTATAAACCAGGATTATGGATTAGATTTCCTCTGACTTCATGGAAACAAAGACAGACGTCAGGAGGTCCCAGCCTCCTCTCTGTTTCCATGACAACATTATAGAGCAGAATGAAGGGCTGCAGAGGAAAAACTATTTTAAATGTTTGGGGGGTTAAAGAGGGGCCTCAGCTGTCTCCACGGTGTCTGCGGTTTGGTCGGTGGACGTTCCTGTGAGCTGAAACCTGACCCTGAAGTCCAGATTAAAACATTTAACACAGGTATCTGATGGAGTCTGACGTCCACTCAGACACCACAGAAGAAGAAGAGAGCGAGGAAGAGGTGAGTGAGGGGTCCCAGGATTAGAGTCAGCAGCTGGGAGGATAAAAATACTGAGATAATAGAATTAAACCAGAGGAAGGACGAGACAAAGTCACAGAATCAGGACCGAGCGGGAGTCAGGATCTCTAAAACCTTTAAAGACCAGGAGTTTGAGGCAGGAATGACTCCTATTTTAACGACAGATAGAGGTGGTATCAAACAAGTTTTGGGAACTTTCTGACTCTATTTTATAAGACAGGAGAGTCAGAGAGCACGCCAGCGCATTAGAGCTGCTCTACATGATAATAATAAATAAAAATGATTCTTTCATGTGAAGATATCGAGTTTTCTTCTCCGAGAGCCGGTTTACTGTGATATCTGTTATAGCAGTGATAGCGCGGGGCTCTGGAGCCTCATGTGGCTCTTTTATGCCTTAATTTGAAATATTATTCCCCCAGAAAACCTTAAAAAAAGAGAAATGTAATTGCTACTTTATACAATTTTTGCCACTTCACCCGTTTAAGCAAACTTTTGTCATTAAATGCCACTTTTCCCCCATTTTTGGTCACTTTTTTCCAATTTTTGCCTTTTTCTGCTTTTTTTTGCCAATTTTCACTCATTTCAGCCACCGTTCGTCATTAAATACCCCTTTTGTCCAAATTTTTCTCCATTTTTTAAACTTCTTTCTGACACTGTATTCCCATTTTTTCTTACTTTTATCCCATTTTTGCCCTTTTTCACCATCTTTTGCCACTTTTCACCCAACTGAGCTACCTTTTACCATTAAATACCACTTGTTTGTCCCTTCTTGTCCACTCTTGACTGCTTTTTACACATTTTAGTCACTTTTCGCTCATTTTTTTGCCTTGTTTTTGCCACTTTTGGACCATTTTTTAAGGTTTATTTTGGGCATTTTTGTGCCTTTATTTGACAGAGGAGGATAATGGATAGAGTCGGAAACAGGGATGAGAGTTGGGGAGAGACATGCGGTAAAGGGCCTCAGGCTGGATTTGAACCCGGGCCGTATTTTTATTGTTACTTCAAGCTGTTTTTGCCACTTTTCACCACTTAGATTGTGGCTCTGGCAAACTAATTTTTCAACAATTTGGCTCTCTGGTTGAGTAACACTGATTTAATGACTGCAGGCTTATGATAATGTGATGTTAAAAAGTACTACCTTATAAAAACTATTATTAAAGCAGGCTCTGAAATACATGACAAATACGCCTCCATCTGCTGTCATGTTCTCCAACTGTAGAATAAAAATATACAACTTTAAAAACTACAAAAACCAGATATTTCTCCTCAATTAAAACAGAAGTTTACATCTGCTGTATAAAAAGACACATAACCTTTATTTCTCACTGTTTGACATAAAATCTGACTCAAGAAGAGGTTCTCAACTGGTAGGTCTGGACCCAAAAGTGGGTCGCAGGGTGGTTTTCAGTGGGTCGCGACAAGGTGTCTGAAAAAAATGTTGGCTAAAGTCCTGAAGTCCTTATTGGACATGCATCAGTACCTTTTATTTTACCGTTTTACTGTGAAATCGGGTACATTTAAATCAATATTTCAGCTCATTTGGGGCGTGCAGATGGTCCAGTGGACCGTGAACGTGGGCGGCCCGGGTTTGAATCTGGGCTGCGGCCCTTCACTGGATGTCTCTCCCCTCTGTTCCCTGCTTCTGAGTCCATCCACTGTCCTCCTCTATCTGATAACGGCACGAAAAGGCCCCAAAATAAATCTTAAGAAAAAACGAATTTATCTCCTTGCAATAAAAGGCTACGTTCCCATGATTATGAAGAAATTTCCCAAGTTTTCTGGAAAATTGGCAAAAATGACCAGAAAATGATGGAGAAAGAGGTTATAAAATTTAAAGTTTTGCCCCTTTTCTTTTTTTATTTCAGGTGTTTTGGTCAAATCATATTCAACTTAAAAAAAGTGTCGTTGAAAACTTCAAAACTGGTACATTAGTTATTTTTTTCTCATTTATGACTTTGGCTGCCTGATATTTTAAGGAGTTTTCTCATGGATTTTTATCTATTTCAACCAAATTCTTTTATTTTTCTGAGTTTTTAAAAATAAAATGTTTCCTTTTTTTAACAGAAATTTACAACTTTTTCAAATTTACATTTTTCCCTCATAAATGTATGCCTTTTTAAAAAATAGTTTAATTTTTTATCTTATAAATATTTGCCTTTTAAAGTCAAAATGTTCAAGTTTGTTCTCATAAAAATGTTTCTTTTTAAGTTCCATTTTTAAAATATTTCCTCTCAAAGATTAAAATCATTAACCTAGAAAGGTTTTATTCCTGTCATGAATTTATGACTTTCTAATCTTGAAAATATTCGGGGTTTTCTAGAAGTTTTCAAAATGATAAATTTACTCATTGGTTTGCTCATAAATTTTCTTTTTTATTAAAAAAACATATCTTTATGGTCTCTTTTTCTAATTACCTCAGGTTTTTTTTTTTACTTAATGGCAATAATAATGTAACAATGATGATTTTGATGTTTTAGATTTTCATTTTTTTGGTTTTATATTATTTTATTTTTCTATACCTTGTTGAATATCTGTATTTTTACTTCCTTTGTCAGACTTCTTATGAAGCACTTTGAAACTGAAGTTTTGAAAAGTGCTATATAAATAAACTTATTAATATTATTATAAATGCTAATGCTAATATTGCTAATGCTATTAATAATAATAATAATAATAATAATAATAATATTTGTAAAGTGCTTTCTATGAAAGTGTGGTCTACAGCAAAAGCAAAGACATAAAACAAACTGATAGTAAGAATATTAAAAAAATCTTCAAGGTTTTAAATTTGACAACTTGAACTTTTCTTCTTTTGAATAAATTTCCAACTTTTTAATGTTTTTCCCCTCATAAATAAATCATCCTTGAGACTAAATGTTCAAATTCTTTTTAAGATTCAGTCTCTGTTATTTTCATGACTGCTGCCATCTAAAAATACTGAATATTTATAAAATAAAATCATTTATGTTACTGTCAGGTGTGTAGGAGAGGCCAGTGTCTATATGCATGGGCATGGGGGGAGGATCCTATGCCCATGCATGCTGGAGGATTCTGACCTCCACCAGGTTAGAGTCCACCATGAGGTCTCCTTCCAGAAGATTGGGCTTAAAAAAAGTGTAAAACTACGACAAGTACCTATTGGTTTGTTTTTTTTTTTGGTTATCTGTGTATTTTTGAGTCGGCTCTGATACTCTGCATTTGGTTGAGTTGAGCTCACCTTCTCCTGTCTCCTTTCAGCTCCACATGCCTGGAAGACCTCCATGAGGAGGATCAGCCCCTCTTTAACAGCACTCCTGCACCAATCAGACATCCACTCATGAAGAAGACCTCCATGAGGAGGATCAGCCCCTCTTTAACAGCACTCCTGCACCAATCAGACATCCACTCATGAAGAAGACCTCCATGAGGAGGATCAGCCCCTCTTTAACAGCACTCCTGCACCAATCAGACATCCACTCATGAAGAAGACCTCCAGGAGGAGGATCAGCCCCTCTTTAACAGCACTCCTGCACCAATCAGACATCCACTCATGAAGAAGACCTCCAGGAGGAGGATCAGCCCCTCTTTAACAGCACTCCTGCACCAATCAGACATCCACTCATGAAGAAGACCTCCAGGAGGAGGATCAGCCCCTCTTTAACAGCACTCCTGCACCAATCAGACATCCACTCATGAAGAAGACCTCCAGGAGGAGGATCAGCCCCTCTTTAACAGCACTCCTGCACCAATCAGACATCCACTCATGAAGAAGACCTCCAGGAGGAGGATCAGCTCACAGCCAGCCTCACACTGGGCTGCAGAGGCCTCTTTGTCATCAGGGTTATCGTCCTGGTTTCATGCCCACCCAGTAACGCGCTGTTTCCCCTCACCTTTCTGACTTTCACTCTAAAATTCCTCTGACAGTTTCTGATTCCACAGAACTGATGCAACAAGCTGAAGGAGGCTTTCCTCCCCTCCTGTTGGCTCTCAGAGCCGAGGGTTCAAACAGCATTCTTCTTCTGTCACCACACTTCCTGTGACATCATTAAGGTGTAACATCCAGGAAGCTGTGGTTAGCCGCTAACGGCTAGCTGCTGAACTGTCTCTGCTGCACAAACAGGAGTCTGAGTCTGAACGGTCGTTCACGGCCGCCCAGAAGAGAGCAGGTTCTTTCAGGATTCTTTCCCATTCTCAGTTTTCAGACTAACTGGACCTAAAGCTGCTAAAAACACCCGTCTAACACCAAATTTGGGTTTGAAAACATCCTCCAACAGCCTGAGAGCTTTCAGACAAACTCCAGAGAATTTCAGCGTTTACAGAAATCAGAGACATGAAATAAAACCCTGAAAAAGCCTGGAAGCCTGGCTTCAACTGTAACTGTCTCTACTCTAAATGTAAGTGGGCTTCACTCCCAGTCAGCCCCCGCCCCCCTCCCCGTCCATCTTTATAGGCCAGGGAGTCAAACTCAGTCACAGCAGGGGCCCAACTCTGAATTAGGGTCCGACCTGAGGGCCGATCAGGGTCAACATTTAACCATAAACTGTCAACCTCATTTTCACCAGCAATGCATTATGGGAGGAAAAAACCTTAGCACTGATGATAAATGACTCTGAGATTTAAAAAAGTAAAAATGGTGAGTTTAAAGGCTTAAAATCTGAGTTAAAAATTAATTTTTTTTTGCTCAAAAGGCATTAAAAAGTCAAAATCATGTTTTTAAAAAGGCAAATATATAAGAAAGAAGGTTTACACTGTGATTTAAAGGGTCAAAACATGAGATAAAAATTTGAAATCATGAGTTTTAAAGGTCAAAATATGAGATAAATTTCAAAATCCCTGGTTATAAATGTCAAAAGCTGAGAAAAAATAATAATTTTGAGTTTTACAGGTCAAAATATTACTACAAATTTTAAATTGAGGACACAAAAAGCCAAATTATGAAGTAAAAGTCAAAGTAAGGAGCTCAAAAGGTCAAAATGTAAAAAAACCCCCAAAATCTTGAGTTTAGAAGGTCAAAATATTAGATATTTTTGAGGATCTTAAAGGTAAAAAATAAGATAAAAAGTCAAAAATGTGAATGGAAAAAGAACAAAATATGAAATTAAAAGTCAAAACCATAACTTTGAGACGTAAAATCAAGAACATGAAATGAAAACAGAATTTTTTTTTCTACCTTCCTGATTTTTTAACTGATTATTTTAACTTTTTACTTTTGTTATATATTGTTATATATTTTTAAACTGGAGGAAATCTGCAGACTTCAAACCAGTTCTAACAAAAATATGATATGACCTGGTGGGCCGGGTCTAACTGCACCACAGGCCGGATTTGGCCCCCAGACCTTAGGTTTGACACCCCTGCTATAGGCCATCTGTGCAGATGGGAACACCTGTGAGTCGTACCTGAGGCTGCGTCGCCATTGGAGACCAGATGATGGTGATGGTGGTCCAGGTGGGTGTGGTCACTTCTGTCCAATGAAGCGTGGGCTTTCATGCACATGCTCAGCACGCACACACACACCTGCCACGCACACACACCCTCCATTTCTGAGGAAAGAGAGGAAGAGAGAAAGAATGGTCATAAACTTTTCAAAATAAAAGTCTGGTTTAGTTTTAGTTTGGTCCTGGACTGGTCTGGCCTCCTGACGGCCATCCTCCAGGTCAGATCCAGGACCACGCCCCATCTCTCCAGGACAGGTATCCTCCCATACCTGCATTCAGCCGTCAGCAAAGACCAGATCCGTGATCCAGTCCATACAGGTACTGAAGAGTGTAGGGGCTGAGACACACCCCCACCTCACCCCAGAATCCTAGGTACAAACCCAAATTTCCAAAAAAGCTGGGATGTAAAATCTTACGTCTACAGTCGGCAGCGTGTCTGTGTCGATTAGCACGCCACACCGCTGCTGCAGTTGTCCCCGATCCCTCTCAGAGGACTCTTGGGCGTACTGGTTTGAAACTGGTGACATTAAAAATCATAATTATGTAGAAATTTTCTATAAAATCCTAAAATGTTGTGCAGAGTCATCATTCTGGGACTTCTGCTGAGTGTCATTTACCTCAGAGCCGGTTAGAGCGGGATTAACGAAAGAGTCCACACAGAGATGAGCCGATCTGTGTCCATGTTTCATCGAAAACAGCACAAAGACAAGATACTGTATTTAAAGGGGACATAATGTGCAAAAATCATCTTTTCGGGCTTTTCTAACTAAACTATGTGCCCCTGGCCCGTCCACAATCCCCCCAAGGATCAGAAAAATCCAGCCACCCTCCTCTTCTCCACCTTTTAGAAAATGTGTGCTCAAACGGGCCCTTCTCTGATTGTCCCCTCATGATGTCATATAGGGAGTTAGCCCCGCCCCAGGTTCAGTTGGCCCTCCCCACTTGGAAGAAAGTTCCGCCCTCCTCTCCTGATCCACTCTCCGCTGCCAGCTGAGAGGATCAGGAGAGCCACATCCATTTCCTGAGAGGGGCGGAGTCAGACAGCTCATTAACATTTAAAGCCACAGAAACAGCTGGTTCTGAGCAGGGCTGAAACAGAGGAGTTTTTAGACATGCAGAAATCAATACTGGAGTGTTTTTACAGCATCAAACTTCACCAGCATACAAACCACCCATGACCCGTGCCATGACTCCAGGTTCCTCTAAGTATGTTTTAGATTTAGTGTCTGCTGTTTTATTTTGTAAGTGTACCTCGTGTCTCTTTTATACGGAGCCCCAGACGTGACATGGTAAAAAAATAATTAAATTGTGGCCTCAATATAGCTATAATGTGCTCACGAAATAGTAATTGATAATATTAATATCATTCCTGGACAGCTGGGTGAGCAAATTGAGCGCACCTTCCTATCCCGGCATCCAACTAAAGCTACCTGGCTGTCAGTATTCGGTTTAAATGCCTCTGGGTAATCCCGGCTCCTTCAGTGCCAGGCTTTAGGATGTCTCTGTGGCTATTCCAGCCTAAAGTAACATTCAGTCGTCCTGTAGCTTCAGCCCCTCTACCTTACACCTTAGAGGAGGTGCGCTCCATTTACTTACCCAGCTGTCCAGGAAATATTAATATTATTAATTACTATTTTGAGTACATCTTATTCTTACTCCGTGGCCACAAATTGGTATTTTGTGCACACGTTATAGTTATATTGTGGCCACAGTTTAATTTTTTTTTACCATGTCATGTTTGGGTCTCCGGACTTTTATGACGGCTCCTTCCTGCCCGTCCCACCTGTCTGCGATCACCTCAGGTGTTTGACCTGTGTCCCTCAGTCTACCTTACCCCAGAGTATTAAACCTCCTCAGAATAAAATACTACTGCTCATTTTCTAACAGATAAACCTTTGAGATAAATATAAACTAGTCTCTGGATCTCAGACTAAAAACAGACTGAACTCTTGTTCAGAATTAACCCTTCTTGTGCAAACAGATGCATGAAATGGCTGTTGGACATTTTTTTAGAAATGAAGCCACATTTTCTCCGCTTTAGCCTCCGTCATCTTTACTTCCTCCTCTTCTCTGCCTCTCAAACTCAGTGTTTTTTAAAGCACAATGAAGAAAGCATCGGTAAAGGAACGGTCCAGATTAAATGTAAATGATGTCGCTAGATTGAACCAGGTGGAACCTGCACCTGATCCCCATCCCTGCCAGATCTGGACCCGGACCCTCCTGAGGGTTCAGAGACTCTTTCAGGTCTGCGCTCTTTAACTAGAAAGGTCTTTAGCTATTAGAAAACCTTTTTAACTAAAGGGTTAGTTTGTTTTCAATTAAATGTTTTTGCATTTGACCCTCAGGGCCACCGTACAACAGAGAGAGAGAGAGAGAGAGAGAGAGAGAGAGAGAGAGAGAGAGAGAGTTTCCCAGTGCTGGAGTTAATCCGGACTAACTGATGACTAAAACCCTGGTCTAGTCCACAGGTCTTCTGTTTCCGGTCCCACACTGATCAATCAGAGATCGATATCCTCTGATGTTTTCTAGAACAGTCTGAGTGTTTCTGTTCAGATGATTTCTCTTTTCCTCCTCTGCTCACAGCTGCTCACTTTCACACCGACATCCTGACAAAGTTCCAACACGAAGCGGAAGAAGAAGAAAAACTCACCGGATGTTCTAATCCATCGATCTGATCACAGCTGATCAGGCCCTGATCGATCACCGAGGAGCTGATCGTTAAAGTCTCAGTGAGGATGGAGAAGTTTGATCTGCACGAACTCAAACTCAACAAACGGCACGCGCTGACGACAGTCACGGAGACCCGCCTGAGCTGCGTTCAGGGACCGAAAGACGGCTCGGAATTATCAGCTACATACACAGCAGTAGAGCTGCACGGAGGAGAGTGTTTATTTCAGTGTTTTGTTGTCGTTAGAAATAAAAAACCGGTTAATTTAATGAAAATAATCATAATAATAAAATAAATAAAGATTTCTTTAAGCAGTGATTTGGCTGTTTGGCATGATTTTATTCTAGGAAAGTCTTTACCTGATAAATGTTGAAGCTCCAGGTTAGATTTTTTAAAAATTGGCTCTGAAATGATTACACTGTGTATTAACCCTTTAAAGCACTGTTACTCAACCAGAGAGCAAAACTGTTGAAAAAGGCCGTCACAAGAGCCACAGTCACTCTTCACTGTGTGGATTAACATGGGCAAAAGCTGGAAAAAGGTGGGAAAATGGGGATAAAAGTGGTATTAGATGGCAAAAAGCAGCTGGAATGGGCGAAAAATTGCAAAGAAGCAGGATAAATGTGGCTAAAAGTGATGGAAAAAGGCAAAATGGGATAAAAGTGACAGAAATGGTCAAAAAAGTGGCTGAAAGAAGTGGTAAAAATGGGATAAATGCACCAGAAATAGATTAAAAGTGGCCAAAAAAAAGTTAGAAAAAAGGAAAAAATAAAGGTTGACAATGAACTTTGACCTTTAAACCCTACTGTATAAATGTGGGAAACAAACTGGTTAATGTAACTTGCATTGATAAATTTCTGAGGTCAAAGTTCAAAAGAATAAAATTTTAAATTTAGACATAAAAGAGCCACAGGTTGAGTTTCACTGCTTTAAAGCCTGAAAACACAAATAATAACCAGAAAATTCTCAATTTTGGAACTGAAATGTTTATTTCACTTTCTACTGAAATTCACAAAAATCCAACATATTTATACATTTTTAATCTCATTGATACGTCAGGTGTTTCACGTTAATGATAATCCACTTGAGGGCGTTTTTATCATTAATCAGATTGGATTCAGAGTTTTTGTTTAGTAATTTATTGATTATTGATTAGACAGAGGTATCATAAAACTGATAGAAAAGGCTTTAAGGAGTTAATATTCCACCTTAAACCCTCGCCACTGAGACGTTTATAAAAATGATGTAAAAACATTTCAACAACTTTTTACAACAGTACCAAATATTTAAGTATATCGGGGATGTTAACCCTTTAAATTCCAGTTTGATTACATGTTTATTATGTTAATGTTGGTTACATTATTTAGTACATGGATAAAATCCAGGTTTTAAATTCAAGCCTGGAAGGGTTAAAGGTTACCAGCTGAACTGATCCTGATGTTTTATGAGCTTTTATATTGTGTTTGATTTTAAGTTTACTACATGTTTAAGCCGTTAACCATATATGGTCGTCCACTTCCTTCCTGGCCCTCCTCGACTCTCCGTGATACAGTAGAACCAGAATGATTTCTCTCAGCCAATCAGTGGGCATCACAGCATCCAACCAATCAGCAGTGGCTGAGAGCGTCTCAAACTTCCTGTTTCCTCCAGAACTTGCTGAACGCAGTTTTACATCTTCAAACGGCCGTAACATCAGGACGACCCGTGATCACATGATGAAACTCACAGGTCCTAAAGGTGACCACAGAGAGGAGGACGTCTGCGGCTTCTGGCTGCAACTGTAGGAGAACGGAGGCGCCATATTTGGACATTTAGGGGTTTAAAATGTTGTCCTTACTAAAACCTACAGACGGTTCATCTAGTAACCATAGCAACGGGGTTTTTACTTTAATTTCAAACCTTTATTTATTCTGGAGAGGTGTGATCAAGATTATTATCCCCTCAGAACAAGCAGAACAAAACAACAATCAAATCAGATCGATGAAAACGTAGAGATCAATCAAGAAGATCAACAGGAAACAAAGAGAGTAGACACCGAGGTCCTAAACTCTGACAGAGAACTTCAGTCTCAGAGTTCCCTCCGTCCATCCATTTTCTAAACCGCCATCCCGTTGGGGGTCGCGGGGGGCTGGAGCCTATCCCAGCTGTCACTGGGTGAGAGGCGGGGTCACAGGCTGACATATAGAGACAAACAACCAGGCACACTCACACTCACACCTACGGGCAATTTAGAGTCACTTATTAACCCCAGGAGCGAGTCTTTGGTGGGAGGAAGCCGGAGTACCAGAGAGAACCCACGCGTGCACGAGGAGAAACTCCTCTCAGAAAGACCCTGACCAGGAAACAAACCAGGGACCTTTTACTGTGAGGCAACAGCGCTAACCACTGCACCACCATGCAGCCCGTCTTCAGAGTTTGTTATAAAAATAATAAAGGATAATAAAACTGTAGTGGACTTAGACGTTGGCCCAGGTCTGAAAAAACAAAGAGCCACCCAGAGACAGTTCACAGACATTTTAAGGAATAATGATTAAAACATTATCATTTAATATTAATTTAATATTTCTGATGTTTTTAGGTTTCATGTTAAATTATGATATAAAACTGGTGGTTCTGCAGCAGGTCATGAAGAGGTCAGAGTCACAAACACGGAAGTATTTTTATTTAAATAAACTTTTAATTTGTAAGGGAACACAGGTAGGACTTTTATGTGTTTATACTCCAATTATTAATAAAATATCTGCACTTTATGGACTGTTTTTAGAGGTGACAGATAAGTAACCACATGGATATTATTATTATTATTATCATTATTATTATTAATAATAATAATGATAATAATAATACTAATAAAATAATAATATGGTCAATTAATATGGCTTAATTTTAACCATAATAATAATAAAATAATACATATCTTTATTGATGACAAAAGTAAAAAGTCTTGTTCTCCAGTAA
Organism: Cheilinus undulatus; assembly: GCF_018320785.1. Taxonomy (NCBI): domain Eukaryota; kingdom Metazoa; phylum Chordata; class Actinopteri; order Labriformes; family Labridae; genus Cheilinus; species Cheilinus undulatus. The sequence continues at coordinate 50,664,744 of NC_054876.1, read as the reverse complement.
TATTCTAGGGTTAAAATTCTGATCTTCCACGTATTTGCAGCAAGACTGTAAAAATGAACTCTCCCAAAGCTTTACTGAAATTTCAGAATAATATTTTTTTCTTTCTGTTGGGGTTAAATCTTTTTCTCCAGTCCTGCTCCAAACTGCTAAATGTTTAAAAATGTTCTTAACCACTGAAATGCCTGATGTCTCTGTTTTATATTAAAGTTTTTATTTTTAATGATTTATAGAAATTTTTATTATCACTCTTAATTTACTAGAGATTATCAGTGAACATTTCCAAAAACTGCAACAAAAATATGACAGAATATTATTTTTCCACTTTTTCTGCTTAAATCTGTCAGTCAGCTTTAAAACCACACATTTAACTGTCAGTGAGAATACGTCACTGTCTATGTAAAAAACTGTTTATTTTATTTATTATTGAATGCCAGGACAGAATAAAAGCACAGAAAACAGCAAAAATGATCACTTTACTTTATTCCACACGGTGGCGCTATTTTCCCACCACTACTGTGGGAATATTATTCTGCCTTTCACTAAAATTTCAGATTTTATTCAGCCTCATTTATGCTGACGCTATTTTCAGAGTCAGAATCAGGTTTTATTAACAGCTTCATTTTCACACATGAGAATCTGACTCAGTTTGGAGCAAAACAGAAAAAAAACCCCCTGAAAAATAAAAATATCATAAGACTAAAAACTTCAATAGATTATTTTACAAAAATGTAGTGGCAAAGTAAAATTTAGATACACCATAAAATTCACAAAAGTGCAGTTTTGTGATCTTCAGTCAACATTTAAAGTGTCTGGATAACAGCAGACGTGTTTATAATAATTCACTCATTCAGGCTGAAACTGAATACTGAGACGGGTGGAGAAAGGTTGTTTCATAAATAAATCAATAAAATGTTATTCAGACGTGTTCCTGCACTTTAAGTGACTGTCAGATTTTCTGATTCCAGCTTCTTCAATGTAAACGAGCTGAAGTCTTTCCTTGGGGCGATGCTGCCACCATGTGGCCAGAGTTAGGAGACGCAGCCTCTAAAAACCATCCTGACTGTTCTCTGAGCTCAAACTAAAGTTAGAAATGATGGAAATCACGTCCAATAAAATCACATGAAAGAGAAAAACCCAGAAACCTGATACAGGTCTGTAAAAAATAAAAATAAACACTGATTTTAATCATTTAGGTGATAAAACCCTTAGAACTGTGGTTCTCAACCTTGGGGTCGGGACCCCTTTGAGGGTCGCGAGACACTGAGAGGGGGTCTCCAGATGCCCTAAAAAACTAAAAATGTTTTTTTTTATTGCACTGTTGCTACTTTACAACAATTTTGTCAAATTTTAACCCCTTTTCATCTGTTTTTTCCTGCCAATTTTAACCCATTTTTACCATTTAACACCTATTTATGCCAGTTTTAAACTCTTTCCACCACTGTTTTCTGCCTGAACTAATTCTTGCCTCTTAAGCTAAATGTTGCCTCTGACCCATTATTACTACTATTAACCTCTTTTTACCACTTTTTATGCCCAATTTTTCCCATTTTAACCACATTTCACTAGCGGATAAGTCCTTTTTTGCCAGTTTAACCAGTTTCTGCCAACTTTTTTTTTCTCAGTTAACCTTTTTTTTTTTTTTTGCCAGTTTATATGAATTTTTCATCCCACTTCACCAAATTTCCACCCCTTGTTGCCAATCTAAAGCCATTCCAGCCACTTTTTAACTCCCTTTTACCACTATTAAGCTCATTTTTGCCACTCTGACACATTTTTTGCCATCTTTGTTTAGTTGTTGCCACTTCTAACCCATTTCTGATGCTTTTAAAATCCAATTTCACCACCTTTCTACCAATTTTTGCTCTTACTTACCCATTTTAGCAATTTTAAAACCATTTTAATTTTTTTTGTTTTTTTAACTAAGGGGATTTACATATTTAAGAAGAAAGCTGTTTTCTACATAAATGATATAAAAGAGATTTGTTTCTTTGATAAGAGAGGTTATTTTATCAGGTTAAAAATGAAATATGGATATCACAGCTTAGCTTTACTATGGACCAGGGTTTTGCTGACCTCCATGGGCCCCCAGTTTGGCTGGGCTCCAGAAAGCTCTTCCATTTATCCCCCTTTATGAACGGCCTTGTCTCCACATGACTCTTCTAGACTGTTCCTGGCTGTGTTCAGCCACCTTCAGGTACAGTGGGGGTCCCCGGTCTCTGGCACCTTTATTTTGGGGGTCGTGGGCTGAAAGGTTTAGAAAACAGGTCTAGACATCAGTCTGAACCCTAACTACTACTAACTAACTACTACTCAGTGAGCAGGGTCTGGTCAGACTGAAGTTCAGCTGAAACACCAGACTGGTTTACCAGGAAACCTCCACACCAAGGTTTAGGAAGAGAAAGACGTTCTCAGAAGGTGATTGGACGAACATTCTGTCTGTATCGTTCATTATTGGCCAGTCAGAGCCACAGACAAGTGATGAGTTTCTGACTTCTAAGAGGGCGACTCATCATGGTTATTTAAAGGAAACTTCTGTGGTTTTTATTCAACATTAGAGCCCAAGGACAGTGACTGCAAATGTGGGCTGAAACAAACCGTTCTCAGATTTACCCCTCATGATGTCATGTAGGGAGTTAGCCCCGCCCCCAGGATCGGTTGGCCCTCCCGGCTTGGAGGAAAGTTCCACCCTCCTCTCCTGATCTCTCTGGCTGTGTCCAAAACCATTCACTCATTCCCTCCTCTCTATCCACTCTATAGTGAGCAGCATATAGTGGACTATATAGTGGACTATATAGTGGACTATATAGTGGACTATATAGTGGACTATATACTCGACTATAGTGGACTATATAGTGGACTATATAGTGGACTATATAGTGGACTATATAGTGGACTATAGTGGACTATATAGTGGACTATATAGTGGACTATATAGTGGACTATATAGTGGACTATATAGTGGACTATAGTGGACTATATAGTGGACTATAGTGGACTATATAGTGGACTATATAGTGGACTATATAGTGGACTATATAGTGGACTATATAGTGGACTATATAGTGGACTATATAGTGGACTATATAGTGGACTATATAGTGGACAATATAGTGGACTATATAGTGGACTATATAGTGGACTATATAGTGGACTATATAGTGGACTATATAGTGGACTATATAGTGGACAATATAGTGGACTATATAGTGGACTATATAGTGGACTATATAGTGGACTATATAGTGGACTATATAGTGGACTATATAGTGGACTATATAGTGGACTATATAGTGGACTATATAGTGGACTATATAGTGGACAATATAGTGGACTATATAGTGGACTATATAGTGGACTATATAGTGGACTCAACTGCAAAACACAAAAATGATTTCGGACATTACTCTGGCTGCGGGCGATGATGTCATCACCGTCTCACAATTTAAACGCTTAGCAGCAACGGCTCATAAATTTCCTTGACAACGGCTGAGGATCGAAATTAACGGTAGAATTTCAATAAAAACTGCTACAAAACGTAACGTGTTTTCACAAAAAATAGATTTACTAATAGATAAAAAAGTTGTCTCTATAGTGACAACATGATACACATTTTTGTGTGTATTATCACTTATTTTTGCATACAGCTGATGGTCTCACGTCTTGTAATCATCATAAGGGTAAAAGTTACTCCGTTTTGAATCCTTAATATCATCTTACAGATTTGGCAAAACCAATGAACAAAAAAGCATTTTTAAAAGTTTTCAAATATGTTCCTGTGTTCCTCTCGTTCATCCGTCATGCTTGAGAGCAGCGACCGCGGCAATTATGGTAAATATTGCTGAGCGAGTGACCATTGGTTGTTCACTACTTTTCACAGTGCATTGTGGGATAGAATGAGTGCACTACATAGTGAATAACAATGATCACTCAGAATTCGGACACCACTACAACATGGCGTATTCACTATATAGTGAATAGGGAGTGATTTCAGACACAGCCTCTCTCTCAGCTGCCACATTCATTTCCTGAGAGGGGCGGAGTCAGACAGCTCAGTGACATTTAAAGCCACAGACACAGAAACAGCGGGTCCTGAGCAGGGCTGAAACAGAGGGGCGGAGTCAGGGGCGGAGTCAGACAGCTCAGTGACATTTAAAGCCACATACACAGAAACAGCTGGTCCTGAGCAGGGCTGAAACAGAGGAGGTTTTAGACATGCAGAAATCAATACTGGAGTGCTTTTTCAGAAAACTTCACAGGCATGTTTTAGGGACCTCTGAGACCGATATAAACTTGTCTTAGAGGGGTTATATATGTGACCTTTAAAGAGAACTGGGATACCCCTAAGATAAGGGCTAATTGGCCCTTAGTCTTAGAGTATGTGACCTCCTCTGTGTGGCTATGAGAGTGCATATCCTGCTCCTTTAAACTGTGGTATAAGCCACTCTGGTATACGCTGCAGCTACCTACAGATCAGAAAATCGGTATTAAAAGTGCTGATCTAAACACTTTCTGGTTTTTAATCACATATCAGCAGTTCTCAAATGCTGTGTAAGGCCCGTGTGTGTACACTTGTCAAGAAACACACATGATTTGTGTCCATAAATAATTTTCCCTGATTAGCGGTTGTAAATTTGCACTCATTACTGTTTTTCACATTTGACTGTTCTGGAAGGAGGAGCTGGGGTGGAGGAGGGTTTTTAGCCCTGGTATGGACCAATTATTCTAACCTTTTAGTCCTGGTTTGGACCAATTATTCTAACCTTTTAGTCCTGGTTTGGACCAATTATTCTTGTCTTTTAGCCCTGGTTTGGACCAATTATTCTAACCTTTTAGCCCTGGTTTGGACCAATTATTCTTGTCTTTTAGCCCTGGTTTGGACCAATTATTCTAACCTTTTAGTCCTGGTTTGGACCAATTATTCTTGTCTTTTAGCCCTGGTTTGGACCAATTATTCTAACCTTTTAGCCCTGGTTTGGACCAATTATTCTTGTCTTTTAGCCCTGGTTTGGACCAATTATTCTAACCTTTTAGTCCTGGTTTGGACCAATTATTCTTGTCTTTTAGCCCTGGTTCGGACCAGTTATTCTAACCTTTTAGCCCTGGTTTGGACCAATTATTCTTGTCTTTTAGCCCTGGTTTGGACCAATTATTCTAACCTTTTAGTCCTGGTTTGGACCAATTATTCTTGTCTTTTAGCCCTGGTTTGGACCAATTATTCTAGCCTTTTAGCCCTGGTTTGGACCAATTATTCTAACCTTTTAGCCCTGGTTTGGACCAATAATTCTAGTCCTGTAGCCCTGGTTTGGACCAATTATTCTAGCCTTTAAGCCCTGGTTTGGACCAATTATTCTAACCTTTTAGCCCTGGTTTGGACCAATTATTCTAAACTTTTAGTCCTGGTTTGGACCAATTATTCTTGTCTTTTAGCCCTGGTTTGGACCAATTATTCTAGCCTTTTAGCCCTGGTTTGGACCAATTATTCTAACCTTTTAGTCCTGGTTTGGACCAATTATTCTTGTCTTTTAGCCCTGGTTTGGACCAATTATTCTAGCCTTTTAGCCCTGGTTTGGACCAATTATTCTAACCTTTTAGCCCTGGTTTGGACCAATAATTCTAGTCCTGTAGCCCTGGTTTGGACCAATAATTCTAGTCCTGTAGCCCTGGTTTGGACCAATTATTCTAGCCTTTAAGCCCTGGTTTGGACCAATTATTCTAACCTTTTAGCCCTGGTTTGGACCAATAATTCTAGTCCTGTAGCCCTGGTTTGGACCAATAATTCTAGCTTTTTAGCCCTGGTTTGGACCAATAATTTTAGCTTTTTAGCCCTGGTTTGGACCAATAATTCTAGCCTTTTAGCCCTGGTTTGGACTATTAATTCTAGCCTTTTAGCCCTGGTTTGGACCAATTATTCTAGTCCTGTAGCCCTGGTTTGGACCAATTATTCTAGCCTTTAAGCCCTGGTTTGGACCAATTATTCTAACCTTTTAGCCCTGGTTTGGACCAATTATTCTAAACTTTTAGTCCTGGTTTGGACCAATTATTCTTGTCTTTTAGCCCTGGTTTGGACCAATTATTCTAGCCTTTTAGCCCTGGTTTGGACCAATTATTCTAACCTTTCAGTCCTGGTTTGGACCAATTATTCTTGTCTTTTAGCCCTGGTTTGGACCAATTATTCTAGCCTTTTAGCCCTGGTTTGGACCAATTATTCTAGCCTTTTAGCCCTGGTTTGGACCAATAATTCTAGCTTTTTAGCCCTGGTTTGGACCAATAATTCTAGTCCTGTAGCCCTGGTTTGGACCAATAATTCTAGCCTTTTAGCCCTGGTTTGGACCAATAATTCTAGCCTTTTAGCCCTGGTTTGGACCAATAATTCTAGCCTTTTAGCCCTGGTTTGGACCAATTATTCTTGACTTTTAGCCCTGGTTTGGACCAGTTATTCTAGCTTTTAGCCCTGGTTTGGACCAATTATTGTAGCTTTTAGCCCTGGTTTGGACCAATAATTCTAGCTTTTAGCCCTGGTTTGGACCAGTTATTCTAGCTTTTAGCCCTTGTTTGGACCAATTATTCTAGCTTTTAGCCCTGGTTTGGACCAGTTATTCTAGCTTTTAGCCCTTGTTTGGACCAATTATTCTAGCTTTTTAGCCCTGGTTTGGACCAATTATTCTAGCCTTTTAGCCCTGGTTCGGACCAGTTATTCTAACCTTTTAGCCCTGGTTTGGACCAATTATTCTTGTCTTTTAGCCCTGGTTTGGACCAGTTATTCTAGCTTTTAGCCCTGGTTTGGACCAATTATTCTAGCTTTTAGCCCTGGTTTGGATCAATTATTCTAGCTTTTAGCCCTGGTTTGGACCAGTTATTCTAGCTTTTAGCCCTGGTTTGGACCAATTATTGTAGCTTTTAGCCCTGGTTTGGACCAATTATTCTAGCTTTTAGCCCTGGTTTGGACCAGTTATTCTAGCTTTTAGACCTGGTTTGGACCAATTATTCTAGATGTTAGCCCTGGTTTGGAGCAATTATTCTAGCTTTTAGCCCTGGTTTGGACCAATAATTCTAGTCCTGTAGCCCTGGTTTGGACCAATTATTCTAGCTTTTAGCCCTGGTTTGGATCAATTATTCTAGCTTTTAGCCCTGGTTTGGACGAGTTATTCTAGCTTTTAGCCCTGGTTTGGACCAGTTATTCTAGCTTTTAGCCCTTGTTTGGACCAATTATTCTAGCTTTTTAGCCCTGGTTTGGACCAATTATTCTAGCCTTTTAGCCCTGGTTCGGACCAGTTATTCTAACCTTTTAGCCCTGGTTTGGACCAATTATTCTTGTCTTTTAGCCCTGGTTTGGACCAATAATTCTAACCTTTTAGTCCTGGTTTGGACCAATTATTCTTGTCTTTTAGCCCTGGTTTGGACCAATTATTCTAGCCTTTTAGCCCTGGTTTGGACCAATTATTCTAACCTTTTAGCCCTGGTTTGGACCAATAATTCTAGCTTTTTAGCCCTGGTTTGGACCAATTATTCTAGCCCTTTAGCCCTGGTTTGGACCAATAATTCTAGTCCTGTAGCCCTGGTTTGGACCAATAATTCTAGCTTTTTAGCCCTGGTTTGGACTATTAATAATAGTCCTCTAGCCCTGGTTTGGAGCAATAATTTTAGCCTTTTAGCCCTGGTTTGGACCAATAATTCTAGCTTTTTAGCCCTGGTTTGGACCAATAATTCTAGTCCTGTAGCCCTGGTTTGGACCAATAATTTTAGCTTTTTAGCCCTGGTTTGGACCAATAATTCTAGCTTTTTAGCCCCAGTTTGGACCAATAATTCTAGCTTTTTAGCCCTGGTTTGGACCAATAATTCTAGTCCTGTAGCCCTGGTTTGGACCAATAATTCTAGCCTTTTAGCCCTGGTTTGGACTATTAATAATAGTCCTCTAGCCCTGGTTTGGAGCAATAATTTTAGCCTTTTAGCCCTGGTTTGGACCAATAATTCTAGCTTTTTAGCCCTGGTTTGGACCAATAATTCTAGTCCTGTAGCCCTGGTTTGGACCAATAATTTTAGCTTTTTAGCCCTGGTTTGGACCAATAATTCTAGCTTTTTAGCCCCAGTTTGGACCAATTATTCTTGTCTTTTCGCCCTGGTTTGGACCAATTATTCAAGCCTTTTAGCCCTGGTTTGGACCAGTTATTCTAACTTTTTAGCCCTGGTTTGGACCAATAATTCTAGCTTTTTAGCCCTGGTTTGGACCAATTATTCTTGTCTTTTAGCCCTGGTTTGGACCAATAATTTTAGCTTTTTAGCCCTGGTTTGGACCAATTATTCTAGCCTTTTAGCCCTGGTTTGGACCAATAATTCTAGCTTTTTAGCCCTGGTTTGGACCAATAATTCTAGTCCTGTAGCCCTGGTTTGGACCAATAATTCTAGCTTTTTAGCCCTGGTTTGGACCAATTATTCTTGTCTTTTAGCCCTGGTTTGGATCAATTATTCTAGCTTGTTAGCCCTGGTTTGGACCAATAATTCTAGCTTTTTAGCCCTGGTTTGGACCAATAATTCTAGTCCTGTAGCCCTGGTTTGGACCAATAATTTTAGCTTTTTAGCCCTGGTTTGGACCAATAATTCTAGCCTTTTAGCCCTGGTTTGGACTATTAATTCTAGTCCTGTAGCCCTGGTTTGGACCAATAATTTTAGCTTTTTAGCCCTGGTTTGGACCAATAATTCTAGCTTTTTAGCACTGGTTTGGACCAATTATTCTTGTCTTTTCGCCCTGGTTTGGACCAATTATTCAAGCCTTTTAGCCCTGGTTTGGACCAGTTATTCTAACCTTTTCGCCCTGGTTTGGACCAATAATTCTAGCCTTTTAGCCCTGGTTTGGACCAATAATTCTAGCTTTTTAGCCCTGGTTTGGACCAATAATTCTAGTCCTGTAGCCCTGGTTTGGACCAATAATTTTAGCTTTTTAGCCCTGGTTTGGACCAATTATTCTAGCCTTTTAGCCCTGGTTTGGACCAATTATTCTAACCTTTTAGCCCTGGTTTGGACCAATTATTCTAGCTTTTAGCCCTGGTTTGGACCAGTTATTCTAGCTTTTAGCCCTGGTTTGGACCAATTATTCTAGCTTTTAGCCCTGGTTTGGATCAATTATTCTAGCTTTTAGCCCTGGTTTGGACGAGTTATTCTAGCTTTTAGCCCTGGTTTGGACCAATTATTCTAGCTTTTAGCCCTGGTTTGGATCAATTATTCTAGCTTTTAGCCCTGGTTTGGACCAATAATTATAGCTTTTTAGCCCTGGTTTGGACCAATTAGTCTAGCTTTTTAGCCCTGGTTTGGACCAATTACTCTAGCTTTTTAGCCCTGGTTTGGACCAATTATTCTAGCCTTTTAGCCCTGGTTCGGACCAGTTATTCTAACCTTTTAGCCCTGGTTTGGACCAATTATTCTTGTCTTTTAGCCCTGGTTTGGACCAATAATTCTAACCTTTTAGTCCTGGTTTGGACCAATTATTCTTGTCTTTTAGCCCTGGTTTGGACCAATTATTCTAGCCTTTTAGCCCTGGTTTGGACCAATTATTCTAACCTTTTAGCCCTGGTTTGGACCAATAATTCTAGCTTTTTAGCCCTGGTTTGGACCAATTATTCTAGCTTTTAGCCCTGGTTTGGACCAATAATTCTAGTCCTGTAGCCCTGGTTTGGACAATTCCTTTTTCTGGTTTGGACTATTAATAATAGTCCTCTAGCACACACTGGTTTGGACCAATAATTCTAGCTTTTTAGCCCTGGTTTGGACCAATAATTCTAGTCCTGTAGCCCTGGTTTGGAGCAATAATTTTAGCCTTTTAGCCCTGGTTTGGACCAATAATTCTAGCTTTGGACCATGTCCATCCACAGATCAAGTGTGTGTGTGGTTTGGACCAATGTGTGTGTTTTGTGGTTTGGACCAATGTGTGTGTTTGTGTGGTTAAATGTGTGTGTTTGCGGGGTTAAATGTGTGTGTTTGTGTTTGTTGATGCAGGAAACTGGAGATGGAGAAGGACCACTCCCAGTCAGTGTGTGTGTCTGTCTCTCCTTCTCCAAACTTTAACGTCACCGTGACGACCGATAAAGTTTTAACAGACAAACAATAAAAGATTTCAAATGGGAGGGAACAAGGAGGAACCACAAAAACTGGCACAGTTACCAGGTAGACAAGTTAGTGACTGTTAACCTGGACATGAATGGGTAACTAGCTGCCTAATGGGAGGGAATGACTAGTTAACCTGATCTACTTCCACATCTGCCCACAGCTGAGAGGATGAAACAGGCCGGTGAGGCCTCGGTTTGACGGTGATTGAAGAAAGGAGATGTTTTAGTACACCGTTACAGCTCTTTAAAGGTCACATATTTTACCCTTTAAGACAAGTTTGTATCAGTCTCAGAGGTCCCCAAAACATGCCTGAGAAGTTTGCTGCTGATAAAACACTCCAGTATTGATGTCAGCATGTCTGAACCCCTCTGTTTCAGCCCTGCTCAGAACCAGCTGTTTCTGTGGCTTTAAATGTTACTGAGCTGTCTGACTCTCATCCATCACACATGGCATCAGAAAATCAGAGAAACCAATAATTTTAGCTTTTAGCCCTGGTTTGGACCAATAATTCTAGCTTTTTAGCCCCAGTTTGGACCAATTATTCTTGTCTTGTCGCCCTGGTTTGGACCAATTATTCAAGCCTTTTAGCCCTGGTTTGGACCAGTTATTCTAACTTTTTAGCCCTGGTTTGGACCAATAATTCTAGCTTTTTAGCCCTGGTTTGGACCAATTATTCTTGTCTTTTAGCCCTGGTTTGGACCAATAATTTTAGCTTTTTAGCCCTGGTTTGGACCAATTATTCTAGCCTTTTAGCCCTGGTTTGGACCAATTATTCTAACCTTTTAGCCCTGGTTTGGACCAGTTATTCTAACCTTTTAGCCCTGGTTTGGACCAGTTATTCTAACCTTTTAGCCCTGGTTTGGACCAATTATTCTTGTCTTTTAGCCCTGGTTTGGACCAATAATTCTAGCCTTTTAGCCCTGGTTTGGATCAATTATTCTAGCTTGTTAGCCCCGGTTTGGACCAATAATTCTAGTCCTGTAGCCCTGGTTTGGACCAATAATTTTAGCTTTTTAGCCCTGGTTTGGACCAATAATTCTAGCCCTTTAGCCCTGGTTTGGACCAATAATTCTAGCCTTTTAGCCCTGGTTTGGACCAATAATTCTAGTCCTGTAGCCCTGGTTTGGACCAATAATTCTAGCTTTTTAGCCCTGGTTTGGACCAATTATTCTTGTCTTTTAGCCCTGGTTTGGACCAATTATTCTAACCTTTTAGCCCTGGTTTGAACCAATAATTCTAGTTTTTTAGCCCTGGTTTGGACCAATAATTCTAGTCCTGTAGCCCTGGTTTGGACCAAGTACCCTAGCTTTTTAGCCCTGGTTTGGACCAATTACTCTAGCTTTTTAGCCCTGGTTTGGATCAATTATTCTAGTTTTTTAGCCCTGGTTTGGACCAAGTACTCTAGCTTTTTAGCCCTGGTTTGGACCAAGTACCCTAGCTTTTTAGCCCTGGTTTGGACCAATTACTCTAGCTTTTTAGCCCTGGTTTGGATCAATTATTCTAGTTTTTTAGCCCTGGTTTGGACCAAGTACTCTAGCTTTTTAGCCCTGGTTTGGACCAATTACTCTAGCGTTTTAGCCCTGGTTTGGACCAATTACTCTAGCTTTTTAGCCCTGGTTTGGACCAAGTACTCTAGCTTTTTAGCCCTGGTTTGGACCAATTACTCTAGCTTTTTAGCCCTGGTTTGGACCAATAATTCTAGCCTTTTAGCCCTGGTTTGGACCAATTACTCTAGCTTTTAGCCCTGGTTTCCCAAATTCTAGCTTTTAGCCCTGGTTTGGAGCAATTATTCTAGCTTTTAGCCCTGGTTTGGACCAGTTATTCTAGCTTTTAGCCCTGGTTTGGACCAATTATTCTATCTTTTAGCCCTGGTTTGGACCAATTATTCTAGCACTGGTTTGGACCAGTTATTCTAGATGAAGCCCTGATTTGGACCAGATTATTCTAGCTTTTAGCCCTGGTTTGGACCAATTATTCTAAGCTTTTAGCCCTGGTTTGGACCAAACTAGCTTTTAGCCCTGGTTTGGACCAATTATTCTAGCACTGGTTTGGACCAGTTATTCTAGCTTTTAGCCCTGGTTTGGACCAAATTCTAGCCCTCTATTCTAACTTTAGCCCTTTATTGATCTTAGATTTATTTCTCGTCAGCTGATCCATCCATCCATCCACAGATCAAGTTATTCTAGCTTTTAGCCCTGGTTTACCAATGTATTCTAGCTTTTAGTGGTTTGGACCAGTTATTCTAGCTTTTAGTGGTTTGGACCAATGTGTTCTAGCTTTTAGCTGGTTTGGACCAATTATTCTAGCTTTTAGCCCTGTTTGGACCAATTATTCTAGCTTTTAGCCCTGGTTTGGAACAATTATTCTAGCTTTTAGCCCTGGTTTGGATCAATTATTCTAGCTTTTAGCCCTGGTTTGGACCAATTATTCTAGCTTTTAGCCCTGGTTTGGAACATTTATTCTAGCTTTTAGCCCTGGTTTGGACCATTTATTCTAGCTTTTAGCCCTGGTTTGGACCAGTTATTCTAGCTTTTAGCCCTTGTTTGGACCAATTATTCTAGCTTTTAGCCCTGGTTTGGACCAAGTTATTCTAGCTAGCCCTGGTTTGGATCAATTATTCTAGCTTTTAGCCCTGGTTTGGACCTGTTATTCTAGCTTTTAGCCCTTGTTTGGACCAATTATTCTAGCTTTTATCCCTGGTTTGGACCAGTTATTCTAGCTTTTAGCCTGGTTTGGACCAGTTATTCTAGCTTTTAGCCCTGGTTTGGACCAATAATTCTAGCTTTTAGCCCTGGTTTGGACCATTATTCTAGCTTTTAGCCCTGGTTTGGACCAGTTATTCTAGCTTTTAGCCCTGGTTTGGACCAATTATTCTAGCTTTTAGCCCTGGTTTGGACCAGTTATTCTAGCTTTTAGCCCTGGATAATCAGTTATTTTTTATTTCTATTTGGTCCAAAAAATTTTTCCGCTTTTTAACCCACATTTGGAAAATTAATTGAAAGGATTTTAGCTTTTGTTTAATACACTGACATCCTGTCTTTTAGCCCTAGTTTAGTCCAAAATGTCTCTCAAATTCCAACTTTGGTTCGATTCAATATATTCCCTTTTTAGCCCTGGTTTGGATCAATTATTCTAGCTTTTAGCCCTGGTTTGGACCAATAATTTTAGCTTTTTAGCCCTGGTTTGGACCAATTATTCTAGCCTTTTAGCCCTGGTTTGGACCAATTATTCTAGCTTTTAGCCCTGGTTTGGACCAGTTATTCTAGCTTTTAGCCCTGGTTTGGACCAATTATTCTAGCTTTTAGCCCTGGTTTGGATCAATTATTCTAGCTTTTAGCCCTGGTTTGGACCAGTTATTCTAGCTTTTAGCCCTGGTTTGGACCAGTTATTCTAGCTTTTAGCCCTGGTTTGGACCAATTATTCTAGCTTTTAGCCCTGGTTTGGACCAGTTATTCTAGCTTTTAGCCCTTGTTTGGACCAATTATTCTAGCTTTTAGCCCTGGTTTGGACCAATTATTCTAGCTTTTAGCCCTGGTTTGGACCAATTATTCTAGCTTTTAGCCCTGGTTTGGACCAATTATTCTAGCTTTTAGCCCTGGTTTGGACCAGTTATTCTAGCTTTTAGCCCTGGTTTGGACCAATTATTCTAGCTTTTAGCCCTGGTTTGGACCAATTATTCTAGCTTTTAGCCCTGGTTTGGACCAGTTATTCTAGCTTTTAGCCCTGGTTTGGACCAATTATTCTAGCTTTTAGCCCTGGTTTGGACCAGTTATTCTAGCTTTTAGCCCTGGTTTGGACCAGTTATTCTAGCTTTTAGCCCTGGTTTGGACCAATTATTCTAGCTTTTAGCCCTGGTTTGGACCAGTTATTCTAGCTTTTAGCCCTGGTTTGGACCAATTATTCTAGCTTTTAGCCCTGGTTTGGACCAGTTATTCTAGCTTTTAGCCCTGGTTTGGACCAATAATTCTAGCTTTTAGCCCTGGTTTGGACCAGTTATTCTAGCTTTTAGCCCTGGTTTGGACCAGTTATTCTAGCTTTTAGCCCTGGTTTGGACCAGTTATTCTAGCTTTTAGCCCTGGTTTGGACCAGTTATTCTAGCTTTTAGCCCTGGTTTGGACCAATTATTCTAGCTTTTAGCCCTGGTTTGGACCAATTATTCTAGCTTTTAGCCCTGGTTTGGACCAATTATTCTAGCTTTTAGCCCTGGTTTGGACCAGTTATTCTAGCTTTTAGCCCTGGTTTGGACCAGTTATTCTAGCTTTTAGCCCTGGTTTGGACCAATTATTCTAGCTTTTAGCCCTGGTTTGGACCAATTATTCTAGCTTTTAGCCCTGGTTTGGACCAGTTATTCTAGCTTTTAGCCCTGGTTTGGACCAGTTATTCTAGCTTTTAGCCCTGGTTTGGACCAGTTATTCTAGCTTTTAGCCCTGGTTTGGACCAATTATTCTAGCTTTTAGCCCTGGTTTGGACCAGTTATTCTAGCTTTTAGCCCTTGTTTGGACCAATTATTCTAGCTTTTAGCCCTGGTTTGGACCAATTATTCTAGCTTTTAGCCCTGGTTTGGACCAGTTATTCTAGCTTTTAGCCCTGGTTTGGACCAATAATTCTAGCTTTTAGCCCTGGTTTGGACCAGTTATTCTAGCTTTTAGCCCTGGTTTGGACCAATTATTCTAGCTTTTAGCCCTGGTTTGGACCAATTATTCTAGCTTTTAGCCCTGGTTTGGACCAGTTATTCTAGCTTTTAGCCCTGGTTTGGACCAGTTATTCTAGCTTTTAGCCCTGGTTTGGACCAATTATTCTAGCTTTTAGCCCTGGTTTGGACCAGTTATTCTAGCTTTTAGCCCTGGTTTGGACCAGTTATTCTAGCTTTTAGCCCTGGTTTGGACCAATTATTCTAGCTTTTAGCCCTGGTTTGGACCAATTATTCTAGCTTTTAGCCCTGGTTTGGACCAGTTATTCTAGCTTTTAGCCCTGGTTTGGACCAATTATTCTAGCTTTTAGCCCTGGTTTGGACCAGTTATTCTAGCTTTTAGCCCTGGTTTGGACCAATTATTCTAGCTTTTAGCCCTGGTTTGGACCAGTTATTCTAGCTTTTAGCCCTGGTTTGGACCAATTATTCTAGCTTTTAGCCCTGGTTTGGACCAGTTATTCTAGCTTTTAGCCCTGGTTTGGACCAGTTATTCTAGCTTTTAGCCCTGGTTTGGACCAATTATTCTAGCTTTTAGCCCTGGTTTGGACCAATTATTCTAGCTTTTAGCCCTGGTTTGGACCAATTATTCTAGCTTTTAGCCCTGGTTTGGACCAGTTATTCTAGCTTTTAGCCCTGGTTTGGACCAGTTATTCTAGCTTTTAGCCCTGGTTTGGACCAGTTATTCTAGCTTTTAGCCCTGGTTTGGACCAGTTATTCTAGCTTTTAGCCCTGGTTTGGACCAGTTATTCTAGCTTTTAGCCCTGGTTTGGACCAATTATTGTAGCTTTTAGCCCTGGTTTGGACCAATTATTCTAGCTTTTAGCCCTGGTTTGGACCAATTATTCTAGCTTTTAGCCCTGGTTTGGACCAGTTATTCTAGCTTTTAGCCCTGGTTTGGACCAATTATTGTAGCTTTTAGCCCTGGTTTGGACCAGTTATTCTAGCTTTTAGCCCTGGTTTGGACCAGTTATTCTAGCTTTTAGCCCTGGTTTGGACCAATTATTCTAGCTTTTAGCCCTGGTTTGGACCAATTATTCTAGCTTTTAGCCCTGGTTTGGACCAGTTATTCTAGCTTTTAGCCCTGGTTTGGACCAATTATTCTAGCTTTTAGCCCTGGTTTGGACCAATTATTCTAGCTTTTAGCCCTGGTTTGGACCAGTTATTCTAGCTTTTAGCCCTGGTTTGGACCAGTTATTCTAGCTTTTAGCCCTGGTTTGGACCAATTATTCTAGCTTTTAGCCCTGGTTTGGACCAGTTATTCTAGCTTTTAGCCCTGGTTTGGACCAGTTATTCTAGCTTTTAGCCCTGGTTTGGACCAATTATTCTAGCTTTTAGCCCTGGTTTGGATCAATTATTCTAGCTTTTAGCCCTGGTTTGGACCAGTTATTCTAGCTTTTAGCCCTGGTTTGGACCAATTATTGTAGCTTTTAGCCCTGGTTTGGACCAGTTATTCTAGCTTTTAGCCCTGGTTTGGACCAATTATTCTAGCTTTTAGCCCTGGTTTGGACCAGTTATTCTAGCTTTTAGCCCTGGTTTGGACCAATTATTCTAGCTTTTAGCCCTGGTTTGGACCAGTTATTCTAGCTTTTAGCCCTGGATTGGACCAGTTATTCTGGGTTTAGCCCTGGTTTGGACCAATTATTCTAGCTTTTAGCCCTGGTTTGGACCAGTTATTCTAGCTTTTAGCCCTGGTTTGGACCAATTATTCTAGCTTTTAGCCCTGGTTTGGACCAGTTATTCTAGCTTTTAGCCCTGGTTTGGACCAGTTATTCTAGCTTTTAGCCCTGGTTTGGACCAGTTATTCTAGCTTTTAGCCCTGGTTTGGATCAGTTATTCTAGCTTTTAGCCCTGGTTTGGACCAGTTATTCTAGCTTTTAGCCCTGGTTTGGACCAATTATTGTAGCTTTTAGCCCTGGTTTGGACCAGTTATTCTAGCTTTTAGCCCTGGTTTGGACCAATTATTCTAGCTTTTAGCCCTGGTTTGGACCAGTTATTCTAGCTTTTAGCCCTGGTTTGGACCAATTATTGTAGCTTTTAGCCCTGGTTTGAACCAGTTATTCTAGCTTTTAGCCCTGGTTTGGACCAGTTATTCTAGCTTTTAGCCCTGGTTTGGACCAATTATTCTAGCTTTTAGCCCTGGTTTGGACCAATTATTCTAGCTTTTAGCCCTGGTTTGGACCAATTATTCTAGCTTTTAGCCCTGGTTTGGACCAGTTATTCTAGCTTTTAGCCCTGGTTTGGACCAATTATTCTAGCTTTTAGCCCTGGTTTGGACCAATTATTCTAGCTTTTAGCCCTGGTTTGGACCAGTTATTCTAGCTTTTAGCCCTGGTTTGGACCAGTTATTCTAGCTTTTAGCCCTGGTTTGGACCAGTTATTCTAGCTTTTAGCCCTGGTTTGGACCAGTTATTCTAGCTTTTAGCCCTGGTTTGGACCAAGAGTCTCCAGTGGTATGGCTTAGATTTTGTCCCATATGGGCAGCTTTTAGCCCTTGTTCCTTAACGTTGGTTTGGACCAATAATCTGCATGTTCTTGTCCTTTCTGTGGAGCAATAATGAGATAAGTCAACAGAACAGTTGAGTCAGTCCTGGAGATATTATTGTCTGATATGCTTCAGACACACGGCTCACTTTAGGGCAGATAATCAGATTTCCTTTTCGGCTCGATCGCCATCATAAGTCGTATTCTCTTAAATCTCTGACTTTGGAGCAGCACGAAGTTTATTTCATTTAGTTTATCAAATTCTGATTTGGACTACTGGGGCTTTTTCTCTATGACTTTAGGCTGCGCTGATCCAAACCATGCCGGGCTACGCCGAGCCGTACCCAGAACGGTCCTGCTCTGGACCGAGCGTCCCACCTCCAAGTGCGCCACAGTGATGTCACGGTGGTTCATCATTATTCAGGGACGCCCGAAACAATGCTTACTGAAGCGCAGCTATTTACCATCATCGACTAAAAACGCCGCGTCATCAGCTCTAGGCGCGCCCTCAGACAGGTCGCTCGGTTGTCGCTGCCATGCTAAGTCAAACCAAAGAGAGCCAATGGGAAGGCTCCGATTATGAACCTGACAGAGATAAAAACAAGCAGTGAATGTTAGAAGGCTACAGAGGGTCACAGCTGTTTTTCCTCTAAGGTTGTTTTGCTTTATCTGCATAAAGATTGGCTGATGGTGTCCTTCCCTCTCTGGGCGAGATGACATCACGGCGAGTGCCAGCGGCTCTCAGAAGACATTCAGAAACTTCACTGTCAGCTGGGATGGTTTCATATTTCCTAGAATGAAACAGGAAGTTGGAGGGTGAGGTACGTCAGAGATCGCCAACACAGTGCTGATGTGAATCACTCAGATGCTATTAATACTCACATTTGACTCATTTAGTGTCCCATATTCTCTGACGGTCTGTCTGGTTCAGACTAAATGTGGTCCCAGACTAGTCCTGGTTTCTTCAGTGGGGTAGGGATGATTTTTCATGTTCTCTAGTCCTCATTGGTTCCCGGTGTTTTAGCTCTGGTGTGAAGTAGGGATGTCCACTTCAAGGAAAACCCATCAATCCGAGCCAATCCCAGCTCCCACTGGGCAAGGGTGGAGTAACACACATCTACGGGCAATTTAGAGATCCCAGAGAGAACCCATGCTTGCATGAGGACGAACATAACAGAAATGCCCTTTAGTAGGCCAGTTTGGCCTTGCTAGTTGGAGTGTTTTGATCTGGGCTGCTTAAACGGCCATTTTGGTGCTTTTTTTCTGTCTTGAACTGATTCAAACTGCTGCTCAGGCCGTGTCACCTTTCTTTTCCTCGGGCTGCTGCTGGATGAACAGAGTGACGGACAAACCCTTCCTGTTTCGGTTTCAACACAGACCAGTTCCTCTTTGGCCGGCACGGCTGACTGTTGGAGGGTAGTTGTGGGCGGGGGGGTGTTAGGAAATGCTGCTTTTGTGAGAAGACTATAAAGAGACTTTCTCTGTCAGATTCTCAACACGCTAAAGAGGGACGATCTGTTTTAAAAATGAAGATGTTTGCAGAAATCCTGATCATAAACGTCCTCTACAGACCCACTTCCTGCTGTTATTTTAAAACCTGGTGTTTTTATAGATGTGTGGTCAGTTTTTCTGTGAAATGAGGAGGATTTACCGACATTTCACACTCTGACGTTAAATTAAACCGCTTCCAATCATCTGTGAAACTGACAGCTTGTTTCAACACATCCGCCCGCCCTCTTATGTGTGACCCAATGACTCTTCACTGTTGTAATGTTTGGTATGCAACACTCAGCATCATCTCTGACATTAACTAAAGACATGGACTGTTGGTCTGCTTTTGTCCCACTTTTATCCTTAATACCTGTCCCTGCTTGTTCCCAACAGTACTGGCTGTTATGGCTCAGATCTGTCCAGCCCTGGTTTGCAGCAGTGTTCTGTAGGTTTAGCCCCTTGTTCCTTGTTTGGCCAAGTATTCTCTGACATTTTGCTCGAGTTTGGAGCCCATATTGTTGAGAGTTACTGCTCTGGTTTGATTTTCTACCCTGGTTTTACATTAGGCCATAGTTTAAATCAATGGTTGGTCACATTTTTCTGCCCGTTTGAACATGTACACCTTATGTCTACTCGTCCTTTGTCCAAAAATCCCATGGTGTTCAAGCTGAGATGACCCAATCATTTTTATATCTTAGACTTAGGCTGGCCTGATCTTTGAATGTTTAGCATGGTTTAGCCCAAGATTCTTCATTATTTTACTCTGGTTTGGCCCAGTAATTCAGGATTTTTAACCCTGGTTTGGTTAAGTATGTTTATACATTAACATGTGGTTTGGACCAATACTGCTTGATGTTTGGCCCCCGTGTGGACCAATACTGCTTGATGTTTGGCCCCCGTTTGGACCAATACTGCTTGATGTTTGGCCCCCGTGTGGACCAATACTGCTTGATGTTTGGCCCCCGTGTGGACCAATACTGCTTGATGTTTGGCCCCTTTTTGGACCAATACTGCTTGATGTTTGGCCCCTTTTTGGACCAATACTGCTTGATGTTTGGCCCCCGTTTGGACCAATACTGCTTGATGTTTGGCCCCCGTTTGGACCAATACTGCTTGATGTTTGGCCCCTGTGTGGACCAATACTGCTTGATGTTTGGCCCCTGTTTGGACCAATACTGCTTGATGTTTGGCCCCTGTTTGGACCAATACTGCTTGATGTTTGGCCCCTGTTTGGACCAATACTGCTTGATGTTTGGCCCCTGTTTGGACCAATACTGCTTGATGTTTGGCCCCTGTTTGGACCAATACTGCTTGATGTTTGGCCCCCGTGTGGACCAATACTGCTTGATGTTTGGTCCCTGTTTGGACCATACTGCTTGATGTTTGGCCCCTGTTTGGACCAATACTGCTTGGCGTTACTGTTCAGATTTGTCCGTGTAATTCCTGATTTTTTTTACCCTGGTTAGGTCCAAATATGAAGCCATGGTTTGGACTAGTGTTACTGAGTATTTCAGGCAGGTTTGAACCAGTGTTAATTTAGTCGACTAAAACTATGACTAAAAATGTTCGTTGACAGCCTTTTATTCCATGACAAAACTAGACTGAGACTAACAAAAATAGATCTGTGATGACTAAAACTGACAAAAACTAAGTTTAGTTTTCATCAGGAAGACTAAAACTAGACTAAAATGTAATGTAGTTTTCGTCAGACATTCAAAATCCGTGATATTTCTGCACTGTGGGTAAAGGCCGGCTCAGACTACACGCATTTAGCCAGATTTAAGCCCGACTGCAATGTCTATGTGAGTTTTATTTTTTATTCATGTTATCACATACATACCTTAAGTTCTATTTGAAGGAGAGCCAGTCCATATTGTCCTCCTCTCGACACATCCATAATTATGATCCATAATCCAATCCATAATTGTTTCCTATTTTCCTTGTTTTGAGTTAAAGCCCGCTACAATCACACAGAGCACTCCTGTCGTAGAGTGATTGATGCCCTTTGACCCGCCCCCCTGACAGCCTGCGAACTTGCACTCAGTCACGGAGACAGTGGTGTCGTCAGCACACGGTGAGCGGTCAGGATCACTCTTGTAGTGTGGCCAAGATTTTGGTCACATAGTCTGACATGGTTCTGTCATGAACGACCCCCCAAAAAAAGTGTAGTCTGAGCCAGCCTTAAATCTGTCAAAAAACAATCCATCTGTATCTATTCTGCCTCTCAGCTGTAGAAAGCAGGGACCCCAGGTTGGGCAGAGAACACTACCATGATTTGGTACCAGATTTAGACAGGAGAATAAATGCTTGGGCTAAAGGTTCAGACTAGAATATGAGGACTAAAACTAGACTTAAACTAAAATGCATTTCATTGAAAGACTAAAACTAAAACTAAGACTAAAATTAAAAACAGCTGCCAAAATGAACACTGGTTTGAACCTATCAACAGATGTCTGGCCCCGTGTGTCAGAACGTTCCTGGGTGTTTTGGCTGGGTTCATCCAATATTTGATTCAGCTCTGGTTTGATCCGGTATTCCTTGGCTTGGCCCAATATTCCTCAGCCCTGGTGGAGTGATATTCCCTGTGGTCTGGCCCTGATTTAGGTGTTAGCTTTGGTCTGACTAAACATTTCTTTATATTTTAGCTCTGGTTTGATCTGATATTCCCTGATGTCAAGCATGTGCTTGGCCAGATATTCCTCAGTGTTGTTGCTTTGTGCTTTGGTGGGATATGCCTTGTAATCTTAGCTAAGCTTAGCTCTAACAATCCTTGACATTTAAGACCAGGTTTGATCGAGTATTTCTAAATATTCAAGCCCTGGTTTAGCCTGATATTCATTCACCCTTGGCCTTGGCTCCACTAAATATTTCTTCATCTTAAGCAGTAATTTGGGTTCATATTTCTTAGATTTTGCTTTTTGGCTGTTTCATTAGCTCCTATATTCAGCCCTGATATGGTGGATTACTCCTTTTTTTGCTGTTTTTTTGTTTTTTTTTCCGATAGCTTTTGTACCATGGTTAGGCCAAGTGCTCCATGCTGTCTAGCTCTGGCCTGGCCAGAAATTCCCTGATGTTTTAGCTAAAGTTTAGCCCAGTTCTTGTTGATATTTTGGGATATAATTTGGCCCTGTGGTTCCAGCCCTGGCTTAGCATGCTCAACTTTGGTTTGTTGCAGTCTTTTCTGGTGCTGGCACTGGTTTGGACGTATTTTCTTTGTAAATTAAATATAAAGTACATCTTAAATTATCTTATCTTAAATTGTGTCATGACTTGTCTCTTCTGTCTTTAGCCCTGACTTGGTCCAATATTTCTGTGCTTCCTTGGTCGTATCGTTCAAGTTTTGCCCAATAGTTTAGTTCAAACCCTGGCTTGGTGGGACATTTCCTGTAATCTTAAGTACAGTTATTCCCAGTACTCCTTGGTGTTTTAGCCCTAGTTTGATCAAATCTGTTTTAATGTTTCAGCCCTGGTTTTACCTGATATTCATTAAAGCTTGGCCTTGGCTTTAGCCGATATTCCTTAGTCTTAAAAAACCAGGACATCTAGCTCTGGTTCGGCCAAATATTCCTCGATGTTTTAGTCTCGGTTAAGCCCACTAATCAGTGATGGGTATGGGTATGGTTTGGTATTTCCAGCTTGGCTTGGATGCTGAAACTTGGTTTGGTGTTTGGCCCCAGTCTGGTTAGATAAATCTTCTGCCATTGTTGGCCCAAAAATACCATAGCCTATGTACTGCCCGATATTCCTGATGCCTAGCCTTGGTATGGTCAAGTATTCCTTGGTCTTTAGCCCTGGCTTAGTCTGATATTTCTGTGTTCTTGGGCCATATTTGGTCCAAAATTCCTATATTGAATAAATTTGGCCCGGTATTATCATTCAAAGCCTGGTTTGGAGGGCTATGCTTGTAATCTTCACTAGGGTTATTCCCAGTAATCCCGGGTATTTTCACCCCAGTTTAACATGATTTCCATGAATGCTTAGCCTTGGCTTTCCTCCATAGTCCTTGGTCATAAGCAGCTGTTTGGGCCAGTATTTTATTTGGCCTGAAGGTTTTTTTGTCCTTGTTCCAGCAGCCTTGTTCATGGATATCACTTTGGCCCTCATATGGTGCAATATTTCTCTGCATTTGAATCTTAATTTGTCCCATCAGTCACAGAGATTTGGTCTCAGTTTGGCCAAGTACTCCATGAAGTCTAGCTCTGGTTTGGTCCAAAATCCCCCCAAATTTTAACACAATAATTGTTGATTTTCTGGGCATAAATTGGGCCAGAATTTCCAGTCCTGGCTTGGTTAGGGTAATATTCCAAGGTGTTTGGCTCTGGTTTGGTGCAATATTATAATCTGACATGTTTGTCACCAAAATGACTCAGCCATATTTCCCTTTACATTCCTTGATGGTCAGCCTTGACTTGGCCCAGTATTTCGTTGGGTTTAGGCTGGACTTGTTCAACTAGTTCTGTTTTGGCCCTGAAGTCCGTGGTGCTTTATGTTATTTGGACCAACCCGCGGCTTGGAGTGATGCATCATGAAATCTTCATCCTGGTTTGGCATTTAGCCCATTTAGCCCTGACCTGACTGCTTAGCCTGGGTCTTAATAATCCATGGGGACCAGCCCTGCTTTGGCCAGATCTCCTTGATATGATAGCCCAGGTCTAGCCCAATAATTCCTGGATGTTTGGTCATGTTTGTGATCAATATTTCTAGCCCTGGTTTGGCATGCTTGAACATGGTTTGGTGTCTGATTTGGACCATGTTTTCTGGGTGTTCTCTCTGGTTTGACCCTATCGTTGTCCATTTTTGGTCCTGTAAAAATTGTGTCACTCCTTTTGTCTTTGAAAGTGAAACATCTCAGATTTCCGAGCAGGTGTCTTCCCTCTCGTGTTTTATTCTCATTACTGAAAAAAAGCAGAAAAAGACCGTGTTCAGCCAACCTCAGACCTCCGTTTTTAGTTTTTTATTTCCTGCCAAATCTTCAGCTGCGATGGCTCAGTTCCTCTGTCGGTCAGGAGATTCCTCCTAAAACAGCAGAAACAAATGAAAATACCAGAAAAGAACACAGCTGACAGGACGAAACCATAGATGTGGAAGTTCCTTAAAAAGACCAGAGCGGTAAAACCACAAAGGAGACCTCAGAGGCGGTCTCTGCAGAGACTACATTCAGGTTCATAAGGGGACATTATCAAAGCAGGGATTTAAAAGAACTGACAAACCCACAAAGATAAATGAACCTTTAGGTGGACTCAGGGAAGTCCAGATCCACACTAATCATGGCCTATAATGGGATTCTGAGGTTGTAGACTTGGAGATGATTGTTTGGGCCTAAACCACACCCATCCATGTGCAAAACAGCGTACTGTTCCTGTTCTCTGATTACTAGCTTCCTCTGTAGTCACCTTAAAAGGGGCGGGGCTACACATCTAAACTAGGTTTCAGGATCAGCTGAGTCTCACTGATGATACTGAACTCTGAAGTTATTCTTGATCTGATTATTTCATAACTGCGCCTGTTTCCTCCATGTGCTGACTCATGGTCATATTTCCATACGTCTGACTTAAAAATACGTTTTGATGCCAATGATTAACCAGCAGTCAAAATAAAACAGAGCTTGTTTGACACGTAGAGGAAGGCTGCTTTCACACGCTGGATCTGTGTTTCTGCTTTGGCTCTCCATTCTTCTTCTTCTTCCTCTTTTTAAATAACCTGTTCTTCTCTTTCTTCCTCATTCATTCAGAGTGCGAACACTTTTCACATCAGCTGTTTCCGCGCACATCTCAGGCTGAATCTGGTAGGAAAAAATATTACACCTTCTTCATGATTCCAGGTTAGCTGTGGTTTAGTTTGATGCTGAAAGGTAGCTGAATTCAAACGCCCATGTTTAGCCCACAGATTCTGTCAGTTTTGCGGTGATGTATGATTTTCCATGACACTAAATACTCTGTGTTTTAGCTCTGATATGGAGCAATATTCCTTGGTGTTTGAACCCTGATTCATTCCAATATTCCTCGATATTTAGCAAAGGTTTGGACCAATATTACCGTCTATTATTGCCCTGGTTTGGACCAATATTACCATCTATTATTGCCCTGGTTTGGACCAATATTACTGTGTATCATTGCCCTGGTTTGGACCAATATTACCGTGTATCATTGCCCTGGTTTGGACCAATATTACCGTGTATGATTGCCCTGGTTTGGACCAATATTACTGTCTATTATTGCCCTGGTTTGGACCTATATTACCGTGTATCATTGCCCTGGTTTGGACCAAAATTACTGTCTATTATTGCCCCGGTTTGGACCAATATTACCGTCTATTATTGCCCCGGTTTGGACCAATATTACCATCTATTATTGCCCTGGTTTGGACCAATATTACCGTGTATCATTGCCCTGGTTTGGACCAATATTACTGTCTATTATTGCCCTGGTTTGGACCTATATTACCGTGTATCATTGCCCTGGTTTGGACCAATATTACTGTCTATTATTGCCCTGGTTTGGACCAATATTACCATCTATTATTGCCCCGGTTTGGACCAATATTACCGTCTATTATTGCCCCGGTTTGGACCAATATTACTGTCTATTATTGCCCTGGTTTGGACCAATATTACTGTCTGTTATTGCCCCGGATTGGACCAATGTTACTGTCTATTATTGCCCCGGGTTTGGACCAATACTACCGTCTATTATTGCCCCGGTTTGGACCAATATTACTGTCTATTATTGCCCCGGGTTTGGACCAATATTACCGTCTATTATTGCCCCAGGTTGGCCCAATATTACCATCCATTCTTGCCCCAGTTTGGACCAATATTACCATCTATTATTGTCCCGTTTGGACCAATATTACCATCTATTATTGTCCCGTTTGGACCAATATTACTGTCTGGTATTGCCCCGGATTGGACCAATATTACTGTCTATTATTGCCCCGGTTTGGACCAATATTACTGTCCATTATTGCCCCGGTTGGACCGATATTACCATCTATTATTGCCCTGGTTTGACCAATATCACCGTCTATTATTGCCCTGGTTTGGACCAATACTACAGTCTATTACTGCCCCTGTTTGGATCAATATTACCGTCTATTATTGCCCCGGTTTGGACCAATAATAACGTCTATTATTGCCCCGGTTTGGACCAATATTACCGTCTATTATTGCCCCGGTTTGGACCAATATTACCGTCTATTATTGCCCTGGTTTGACCAATACTACCGTCTATTACTGCCCCAGTTTGGACCAATATTACCGTCTATTATTGCCCCGGTTTGGACCAATATTACCGTCTATTATTGCCCTGGTTTGGACCAACATTACCGTCTATTATTGCCCTGGTTTGACCAATACTACCGTCTATTACTGCCCCGGTTGGGACCAATACTAATGTCTATTATTGCCCTGGTTTGGACCAATACTACCGTCTATTACTGCCCCAGTTTGGACCAATATTACCGTCTATTATTGCCCCTGTTTGGATCAATATTACCGTCTATTATTGCCCCGGTTTGGACCAATATTACCGTCTATTATTGCCCTGGTTTGGACCAATATTACTGTCTATTATTGCCCTGGTTTGGACCAATATTACCGTCTATTATTGCCCTGGTTTGGACCAATACTAATGTCTATTATTGCCCCGGTTTGGACCAGTACTACCGTCTATTATTGCCCCGGTTCGGACCAATATTACCGTCTATTATTGCCCTGGTTTGGAACAATACTAACGTCTATTATTGCCCTGGTTTGGACCAGTTCTTCTTGGTGTCTGGCCATTTTTGGCCAAATATTCTTTGTTGTTTTAGACCAGGTCTGGTCCCACAAATCCTTAAGTTGTTTGGCCCTCATGAGGTTCAATACCCCATAGTGTTTTGCCTTTATAAATAAATATGAGTAATATATATTCCTTGTTGTAGTATAAGTTTAGCCCCAATCTCTTAGTGTTTTGCCAGTGAAATGGCCCAGTACTAATCTGTGTTTTAGTCCTTGCATGGTGCAATATTTCATGAGGCTTTACCTTGGATTGTTCCTTGATATTGAATCCTTGTTTCTTGAACGATATTACCCTGTATTTTTGCCATGGTTAAAAAAAATACTCCTTGAGGTCTGGCCAAGATTTGGGCTAATTATTCTTGGAGTTCTTGTCCAGGTTTAGTCCTAATAAAACCTTATGTTTTGACTCTAATATAAGGCAGTATTTCAAGTTTTTTTCAACCTGTTTTGTTCTGAAATTCCTTAATATTAAACCATGGCTGGCTCAGTTCTCCTTGGTATTTTAGCACAAATAATCCTTGGTGTTTAAGCACAGGTTTAGCACAATAAGTCCTGATGTTTCAGCCATTATTTGGCCCAGTATTTCTCTGTATTTTATCATTAATATGGTGCAATATTCATTGGTTTTTAACCCTTGTCTTTTCCAATATTACTTGACACCAAGCCATGGTTTGGCCCAATCTTTCTTTATGTTGTGGCCTTCTTTGGCAGAATATTTCTTCATGTTCTAGTGTAGGTAAAGACAAATATCTCCTGATATTTGGGCCATTAGTTTGCCCAAAATTTCTCTTCATTCTATCCAAATTATGGTGCAATATTCATTTGGGTTTCATCCTTATTTTTAATTTTTTTCTCCTGTATTTCTTGACACCAAGTCATAGTTTTTTCTTTTATTAACTTGTAGTTTTACCCTGGTTTGGCCCAATACTCCTCCTCACCAATACTCCTAATATTCCTTGGTGTTCTAGACCAGGTTTGGTCTAAAAATCCTAGATGTTAATGTCATTTTTTTCCTTATATTTCTGTGTTTAAGCCATAAAAGTTAAAAATACTCCACAGTGTTTAACATTTGGTTGGTGCAGGAGTCTTTCATGTAAAGCCATGCCAAAATTAATGTGTTTTAATGTTAATGTTTATTAAGTCATTTAGCTGGCTTAAGTTTAATGCAATAAAGGAGGAGGCTGGGGTGGAGGAGGTGAAGGTTTAGTCTTTAAAGGAGGAGGCTGGGGTGGAGGAGGTGAAGCTTTAGTCTATAAAGGAGGAGGCTGGGGTGGAGGAGGTGAAGGTTTAGTCTTTAAAGGAGGAGGCTGGGGTGGAGGAGGTGGAGCTTTAGTCTATAAAGGAGGAGGCTGGGGTGGAGGAGGTGGAGCTTTAGTCTATAAAGGAGGAGGCTGGGGTGGAGGAGGTGGAGCTTTAGTCTATAAAGGAGGAGGCTGGGGTGGAGGAGGTGGAGCTTTAGTCCATAAAGGAGGAGGCTGGGGTGGAGGAGGTGAAGCTTTAGTCTTTAAAGGAGGAGGCTGGGGTGGAGGAGTTGAAGCTTTAGTCTATAAAGTAGGAGGCTGGGGTGGAGGAGGTGAAGCTTTAGTCTTTAAAGTAGGAGGCTGGGGTGGAGGAGGTGAAGGTTTAGTCTTTAAAGTAGGAGGCTGGGGTGGAGGAGGTGAAGGTTTAGTCTTTAAAGGAGGAGGCTGGGGTGGAGGAGGTGAAGCTTTAGTCTATAAAGGAGGAGGCTGGGGTGGAGGAGGTGAAGGTTTAGTCTTTAAAGGAGGAGGCTGGGGTGGAGGAGGTGGAGCTTTAGTCTATAAAGGAGGAGGCTGGGGTGGAGGAGGTGGAGCTTTAGTCTATAAAGGAGGAGGCTGGGGTGGAGGAGGTGGAGCTTTAGTCTATAAAGGAGGAGGCTGGGGTGGAGGAGGTGGAGCTTTAGTCTATAAAGGAGGAGGCTGGGGTGGAGGAGGTGGAGCTTTAGTCTTTAAAATAGGAGGCTGGAGATGAAAGAGCTGTGAATGGCTGTGGAAGCTGGGCGGTGATAATTGGGATCATCTTGCCATCAGCTGATCATGGCTGGGGTTATGACTACTGTGTCCTGCATGAACTCTAGGCTTCACTGAACTTCACGTCATCACCGCTCCAGTTAAAATCTCTCCTTTGAGTGCTGTTTTAGTAAAGTCACTCCTTGTTCTTGGTTCTTCTGAAGCCTGCAGACTCAAACAGCTGCTCTGCTGAGGTGGAAGTAGACGAGAATCTTCCTGGATGAAAAATGAAATGCTTTAACAATTTTCAAAGCTACGATTGATTGATTTTGGGGCATTTTTATGTTAAACTGGATCACGTGGAGCAGCTGTACCCATCTGCCCCATCTGAAAAAAAAGAACTAAATAACACTTTAAATGTGTAACTTCACCTCTGGGAGCTTTTGACAGAAAGAAACAACTTCAGAGAATAACAGAGAGACTGGGGCTGTTTTCAGTTTTATTTCAACACCAAACCACAGTGACAGTTTTCTACTAAAGCTTCCTATTTCCAACTGTATCTGGGTTACAAAAGGCCGTCGTTACAACATGTTCAACGCTCCGCTGTGGACTAAATGTTGATCCATCCACATCATTTTCTTTGTCGCTTCTCCAGAATAGCACAGAGCAGAGTGAGGTGGAGGAAAGTGAGAAGCTGTGAGATCAGAGGTGAAAGCTTCCAGAAGGAGTGAGATCAGCCGACCTCCGCCCAGGGAGGAGGGGGCCGGGGGTCGGCGTCCCCAGGGTCTGGGCCGAGACGCTTTCTGTGTGCAGACATCTGGAGTGGAGTTTGTTCTTCCCCATCATGTTCTGATGATTGTTTTCACTCCTAGTGTTAAATCTCTCTTTGTTTGCTGCTCTAATTCTGATTTAAGAATAAAGCGACTCATAAAAACTCAAAGTGGCACTGAAACTTATGAACAAACCCATCTTTAACACGCATGATCACTTTTAAACAAGCAGATTATCATTCTCTGAACTCTTTCTTCCTCTTCTGCTGGTCTTTATAAAATCCTCAGTCCTTCATCCCAGTGGTTCTCAACCTTTTCAGCTCATGACCCCCAAAA
Organism: Cheilinus undulatus; assembly: GCF_018320785.1. Classification (NCBI taxonomy): domain Eukaryota; kingdom Metazoa; phylum Chordata; class Actinopteri; order Labriformes; family Labridae; genus Cheilinus; species Cheilinus undulatus. The sequence goes on along the minus strand of NC_054876.1, from coordinate 50,635,134 downwards.
TAAAGGTGCCAGAGACTGGGGACCTCCACTGGACCTGAAGGTAGCTGAACACAGCCATGAACATTCAAGAACAGTCATGTGCAGACAAGGCTCCACATAAGGGGGATAAATGGGAGGGCTTTCTGGGACCCTGCCAAACTGGGGGCCCATGGAGGTCAGGAAAATCAGGGTCCATTGTAAAGTTAGCTAGATATCCATAACTTATATTGGCGAACAGTGAAATGTGGTTGAAATGGGCAAAAATGGGCATAAAATGAGATAAAAAGGGGTTGATAGTGGCAATAACAGTTTAACAGAGGCAACAATATATGGAAGGTGGCAAGAATTGGTTTAGAGGTGGCTAAACAGGCAGTAAAAAGTGGTATAAAGGGTGTTAAAATGGATAAAAGTGGGTTTGGAGTGGCAAAAATGTGTTAAAATTGGCAAAAATTGTTGGTAAAAAGGGACAAAAATGGGTCCAAGCTCTGCAAAATTGCTGAAAAGTGGCAAATAATAGCAACAAAACTGGGTAACAAATAAATAATTCCAAAACTATTCTCCATTTTTTTAAGGCATCTGGCGACCTCTTCTTAGTGTTTCGTGACCCCCAATGGGGTCCTGACCCCCAGGTTGAGAACCACTGCTTTATCCAGACATGGTGTTAGTGATTCTGGACTTTAGTCCCAGTGGTCCAGATTTGTGTAGGAGAGAGTGGATGACACACCGCAGGAGTGGGTAGTCATGGTCTAAAACCGGGCAGCAGGACTGAGAAAGCCTTCTCATGCAGGGTGCTGGTTGCATCTAAAACCACATACCCTACTGCTGGTTGCACATTAGGGTCTCTGGTTCCACATTAGGGTCTCTGGTTCCACATTAGGGTCTCTGGTTCCACATCAGGCACTCTGGTTCCACATTAGGGTCTCTGGTTCCACATTAGGGTCTCTGGTTCCACATTAGGGTCTCTGGTTCCACATTAGGCACTCTGGTTCCACATTAGGGTCTCTGGTTCCACATTAGGGTCTCTGGTTCCACATTAGGCACTCTGGTTCCACATTAGGGTCTCTGGTTCCACATTAGGGTCTCTGGTTCCACATTAGGGTCTCTGGTTCCACATTAGGGTCTCTGGTTCCACATTAGGCACTCTGGTTCCACATTAGGGTCTCTGGTTCCACATTATGGTCTCTAGTTCCACATTAGGCACTCTGGTTGCACATTAGGCACTCTGGTTCCACATTAGGGTCTCTGGTTCCACATTAGGCACTCTGGTTCCACATTAGGGTCTCTGGTTCCACATTAGGCACTCTGGTTCCACATTAGGCACTCTGGTTCCACATTAGGCACTCTGGTTCCACATTAGGGTCTCTGGTTCCACATTAGGGTCTCTGGTTCCACATTAGGCACTCTGGTTCCACATTAGGGTCTCTGGTTCCACATTAGGGTCTCTGGTTCCACATTAGGGTCTCTGGTTCCACATTAGGCACTCTGGTTCCACATTAGGGTCTCTGGTTCCACATTAGGGTCTCTGGTTCCACATTAGGCACTCTGGTTCCACATTAGGGTCTCTGGTTCCACATTAGGGTCTCTGGTTCCACATTAGGCACTCTGGTTCCACATTAGGGTCTCTGGTTCCACATTAGGCACTCTGGTTCCACATTAGGGTCTCTGGTTCCACATTAGGGTCTCTAGTTCCACATTAGGCACTCTGGTTGCACATTAGGCACTCTGGTTCCACATTAGGGTCTCTGGTTCCACATTAGGCACTCTGGTTCCACATTAGGGTCTCTGGTTCCACATTAGGCACTCTGGTTCCACATTAGGTCTCTGGTTCCACATTAGGTCTCTGGTTCCACATTAGGCACTCTGGTTCCACATTAGGTCTCTGGTTCCACATTAGGTCTCTGGTTCCACATTAGGTCTCTGGTTCCACATTAGGTCTCTGGTTCCACATTAGGGTCTCTGGTTCCACATTAGGCACTCTGGTTCCACATTAGGGTCTCTGGTTCCACATTAGGGTCTCTAGTTCCACATTAGGCACTCTGGTTGCACATTAGGCACTCTGGTTCCACATTAGGGTCTCTGGTTCCACATTAGGCACTCTGGTTCCACATTAGGGTCTCTGGTTCCACATTAGGCACTCTGGTTCCACATTAGGCACTCTGGTTCCACATTAGGGTCTCTGGTTCCACATTAGGCACTCTGGTTCCACATTAGGGTCTCTGGTTCCACATTAGGGTCTCTGGTTCCACATTAGGTCTCTGGTTCCACATTAGGTCTCTGGTTCCACATTAGGGACTCTGGTTCCACATTAGGGTCTCTGGTTACAGATTAGGCACTCTTGTTCCACTTTCGGCACTCTGGTTCCACATTAGGGTCTCTGGTTCCACATTAGGGTCTCTGGTTCCACATTAGGCACTCTGGTTCCACATTAGGCACTCTGGTTCCACATTAGGGTCTCTGGTTCCACATTAGGGTCTCTGGTTCCACAGTCGGGTCTCTGGTTCCACATTAGGTCTCTGGTTCCACATTAGGTCTCTGGTTCCACATTAGGTCTCTGGTTCCACATTAGGCACTCTGGTTCCACATTAGGGTCTCTGGTTCCACATTAGGTCTCTGGTTCCACATTAGGCACTCTGGTTCCACATTAGGGTCTCTGGTTCCACATTAGGCACTCTGGTTCCACATTAGGGTCTCTGGTTCCACATTAGGGTCTCTAGTTCCACATTAGGCACTCTGGTTGCACATTAGGCACTCTGGTTCCACATTAGGGTCTCTGGTTCCACATTAGGCACTCTGGTTCCACATTAGGGTCTCTGGTTCCACATTAGGCACTCTGGTTCCACATTAGGGTCTCTGGTTCCACATTAGGGTCTCTGGTTCCACATTAGGCACTCTGGTTCCACATTAGGGTCTCTGGTTCCACATTAGGGTCTCTGGTTCCACATTAGGGTCTCTGGTTCCACATTAGGGTCTCTGGTTCCACATTAGGGTCTCTGGTTCCACATTAGGCACTCTGGTTCCACATTAGGGTCTCTGGTTCCACATTAGGGTCTCTAGTTCCACATTAGGCACTCTGGTTGCACATTAGGCACTCTGGTTCCACATTAGGGTCTCTGGTTCCACATTAGGCACTCTGGTTCCACATTAGGGTCTCTGGTTCCACATTAGGCACTCTGGTTCCACATTAGGCACTCTGGTTCCACATTAGGGTCTCTGGTTCCACATTAGGTACTCTGGTTCCACATTAGGGTCTCTGGTTCCACATTAGGCACTCTGGTTCCACATTAGGGTCTCTGGTTCCACATTAGGGTCTCTGGTTCCACATTAGGGTCTCTGGTTCCACATTAGGGTCTCTGGTTCCACATTAGGCACTCTGGTTCCACATTAGGCACTCTGGTTCCACATTAGGGTCTCTGGTTCCACATTAGGGTCTCTGGTTCCACATTAGGCACTCTGGTTCCACATTAGGCACTCTGGTTCCACATTAGGGTCTCTGGTTCCACATTAGGCACTCTGGTTCCACATTAGGGTCTCTGGTTCCACATTAGGGTCTCTGGTTCCACATTAGGGTCTCTGGTTCCACATTAGGGTCTCTGGTTCCACATTAGGCACTCTGGTTCCACATTAGGGTCTCTGGTTCCACATTAGGACTCAGTTTGATCCCTCTGAAAGCAAGTGTTGGTGTGCACTCAGGCTTGGTCTGCAGGCGCTGTGAATGTAACCGTGCCCGAGTACAGACTCTCCTCAGAGACTCTAGAGCTGTCTCTTCACAAAGCGGCGAATCTCTGCAGCACAGGCCCGTTTCATCCTCTGAGCCGCAGACGTGGAGGCAGGAAGACGGTCAATGTTGGTGCAGCGAAGATAATAAAAACATCCTCAGCAGCAGGATGGACTCTATTGTCTTAATGGAGCATAAGCCGATGTTGATTCTGTTGGTTCTTCTTAGAGTTAATCTGTCATCAATCTATCTGAACATCCCCTGAAAGTCTGAATGAGCTTGATACTTTGATTTTTACACATCAGGCCAACTCTGATCCTCATGATCTGTCTGCAGATGAAACTTTTATAAAGTCCAGGCGTTCGTGTGTCTCGTAGTAAAATCATTCAATTGAGTAAGAAAATGTAGGAGAATCGAATTATCCATCCGTCTCCTCTCCTCCAGGAGAAACAAAGAGCCACTTTGTTCGTCTGTGTCGTTCATGTAAATAAAGTTTGGAGTGCGTGGGCGGAGTCTTTACTACCCTCACACAGCTGACATTCAAATCTGAGAGTTCAGGATAACATCTCTGTTTAGTTTGGAGACCGTTTCCTCCTGCAGACATCATTTCCATAAACACAAATACTGACAGAACAACTCTTCCTCTTCTCCTCCTCCTCCTCCTCCTCCCTGCAGACAGACGATGGGACGTCACGTGTCTCTGAATAAACCGTGTTAACAGAAGGAATCTGAATCGTCTCTGACAGCCGGTGGAGGACGACTGAACCAATCAGAACCCCTGAAGGTAAATGCTCACTAATATGCACGGACCGCTCATATGAAACTGAAACTATAAATGTGACACCATGATGCCAGGATATGACACAGAACAGCATGATTCAGAACGGCATCATGGGAAATTTCAAAATGTCGTTGGATATGAAACAATGCAATTTCACACGATACACTACCACACAGCAACACAATGTGTTTGCAGCTCTAGGTGGCGCTGCACGCTGCAGGAATGTAAAATAAGAGACTGCATAAATATTCACCCCCTTTAAAGCAGGGGCTCTCAACCTTTTCAGCCCACGACCCCCAAAATAAAGGTGCCAGAGACCGGGGCCCCCACTGTACCTGAAGGTGGTTGAACACAGCCATGCACAAAAACAGTCATGTGCAAACAAGGACGTCCATAAGGGGGATAATGGGGGGAGCGCTCTGGGGTCCAGCCGTGTCACTGTCACTGTTATTAAAGCTAAAATTTTAGGAGTTTTATATCATTTGTGCCGTACTATAAAGTCATCTTAAAAAATGTAAATCCTTTTGCTTTTAAATCAGGAATAAAATGGGTGAAAAAAGACAGAAAATGGTGGAAAAGCAGCAGAAATCAGTTAAAAGTGGCAAAAATCAACTAAAGTGTCTAAAAATAGGCAAAAATGAGTTCGAGTGGAAAAAACGGGCAGAAAAAGTGGTAAAAAGGGTTTAAAGTGGCAGAAATGGGGGGAAAGGGTGATTAAACAGGACTAAAAAGTGGGAAAAACTGGCTTAAACTGGCAAAAATGGGCATGACAAATAGTGAAATGTGGTTGAATTGGCAAAAATTAGCATAAAATGTGGTGAAAAGGGGTTAAGATTGACTATAACAGGACAACAGAGGTGATATTAGGTGGGAAAAGTGGTGGAAAGGGTTTGAAAGTTACAAAAATGTCTGTGGAAAGTGGAAAAAATGCACAGAAAGATGATTAAGAAGTGGCAGAAATGGGAGTAATGTGGCTAAAATGTATTAAAGGGGCAAAATCTGGCAAGAAACTGTGATGAAAACAGGATGAAATGTGCCATATTTGGTGTTAAGTGGCAGAAAAAGAAGCAAAAATAGACTCAAATTGTGCAAAAAATATTCTTTGTTTCTTAAACATCAATGCTGAGAACCACTGCTTTAAAGTGACTGAGCTAATCCAGCAGAGCCTAGTAGTCTCACAATTAGAGAAAGGGGGATCATTGATATAAAGACTCCAGTGTCTGGAAGGTCCAGCCACTGATTCATCAGTATTCACGGCTACCATTACACCCCAGAGACAAAAGGACACTCAGAAAAAAAGGTTAGTGAAAAGTCTGAGTCAGAGGATGGAGACAGAAACATCTCCAAGTCTCTGAACATCCCCCAGAGTTCAGTTAAATCCATCATGAAGAAATGAAGGAATATGTCACATGTGTAAATCTGCCTAGATCAGACCGTCCTCACACACTGAGTGGGCGTGCAAGAAGGAGACTAGTGAGAGAGGACACCAAGACACCTATGACTACTCTGAAGGAGCTCCAAGCTTCAGCAGCTGAGATGGAGAGACTCTGCAGACAACAACTGTTGGCCGGGTTCTTCACCAGTCAGAGCTTTATGGGAGAGTGGCAAAGAGAAAGACACTGTTGAAGAAAACTCAGATTCAATCTGGACTAGAGTTCACCAGAAGGACTGTGGGAGACTCCATGGTCAAGAGGAAGAAAGCTCTTTGGTCTGATGAGACCAGAATGGAGCTTTGAGACCATCAGACAAGACGCCAAACACTGACATCACCACAAACACACCATCCCCACTGTGGAGCATGGTGGTGGCAGCATCATGCTGTGGGGACGCTTCTCAGCAGCATCGTGCTGTGGGGACGCTTCTCAGCAGCATCGTGCTGTGGGGATGCTTCTCAGCAGCATCGTGCTGGGGGGACGCTTCTCAGCAGCATCATGCTGGGGGGATGCTTCTCAGCAGCATCATGCTGGGGGGATGCTTCTCAGCAGTCGGCTCTGGAGGGCTTGTAAAGGTTGAGGGGAAAATGAATCCTGGAGGAGAATCTTCTTCAGTCTGACAGAGAACTACGGCAGAATAGGTCTGTTCTCTCCTGATCCCTGATCAGAGCTTGAGCAGTTTATCAAAGAATGGAGGAAAATTCCAGAGTCCAGATCTTTGAGCCCGCCTCACAGAGCAGAGGAAATGTTCCTGTGTTTAACCTTTAACCAGTGTCTCTCTGTGTTGTAGGTCGCTGCGTGCTCAGAGGTCAAAGGTCATCATGCAGAGCATAAAGTGTGTGGTTGTCGGTGACGGTGCTGTGGGGAAAACCTGCCTCCTCATCTCCTACACCACCGGAGCTTTCCCCAAAGAGTACATCCCTACGGTGTTTGACAACTACAGCAGCCAGGTCTGTCTGGTTTCTCTTTAAAATGCCGGGTAGATGTTCCACAGCCATGGTGTGGGGTATATTTCACATCAACTTCCTGTCACATCTATTACCAGCCAATCAGAGCAGAGCTTGGACCTAACCTGAGCCTGATTTAAAGCTGACATCATTTAGAAAGAAAGGTTTTAAACACAAGAATGTTTCTTTGTCAGTGGGTCAGTTCTGTGTAAACGTGTCCTGAGACTGACTTTGCTGTCACCATGGCAACGCCTGACCATGCTTGTGTGCCTGTGTACGTACCTGTGCGTTCAGGTGACGGTGGACGGCCGGACCATCAGTCTGAATCTCTGGGACACGGCGGGTCAGGAGGAGTACGACCGGCTGAGGACGCTGTCCTACCCCCAGACCAACGTCTTCATCATCTGCTTCTCCATTTCAAGCCCCGCCTCCTATGAGAACGTCAAGCACAAGTGGCATCCAGAGGTCAGAGTCTGCCCGGCAACACAGCTCACACTTTTTAGAGAAGCAGAGATTAGTGACATCAGGTCATGATCTGTTCATGTTTGGAGAGAATAACGAGATGATGACCTTCAGCTTTAAAAACCCACCAGTGGATTATTACATCACTATGAAATATAAAGCATTCATCCTGTTTCTGGACAGTAATCTATCTTTGGACATTTCATCACTACTTTTCTGATACCAAAGAAAACTAGTCTTTCTTAAGTTTTCCGTTCTTTACCGTGAACCATGGAATGTATTCACCCTCAGGCATCACTTTCATTTACCACCCTTTAGAGCCGTTAAGGACAAAAATGTACACTTCCAAAAAACTGATACAAAAACTTCACAGATTCATATTTTTATGCTTTTTTTGCATAAATCTCTTAAACAACTTCAGCTGTGCTCAAAACTACCAAACATTCAATCATTTTGAGGATTTTAACCCTTTAAAAGCCAGTTTGATTACTCAAAGATCAAAAAATGTGGTTTGAATGGGAGCCAGTGGGATGAAAGAGTAGTAAATTTTAAATCAGACGCTACACAAAAACTAAAAATGCATCATAGTCAATATTTTAGCTAATGTTGGACAAACCCAGGGTCAATTAAAAAAACACCCCTCACCCCCCCCAATATTAGTTATCTGGAAAATAATTACTGTTTTGTGTGTTTTTTTTGAAAAAATATGACCATCCTGTATTTAAACTGGCATTTAAAGGGTTAAAATCCTGAAAATTATTTATCAATTGATTGTTTTGATTAGAACTGAAGTTGATCAAAAGATTTTAACAAAAAAAAGCAGAAAAATATTAATGTATACTATTTTTATTGCCGTTTTTGGAAGTGGACATTTTTGTCCTTAATGGCTTTAAAGGGTAGTAAATTTTGAATCGGATGCTACACAAAAACTAAAAATGCATCAAAGTCAATATTTTGGCTAATCATGGACGTGTCCAAGCTGGATTTAGAAATAATGTCCCAGCAACAGACAATCCCAGGATCCTATTATCAGGTCATTTCTAAAAAATAATACCAAAAAAAATCCAAATAGAGAGGCCGAATATTCTCAATGTTGGCTCGATTCTGGATTTAAATGTCAGGGAAACTTCGGCATATTCTCTAAAAACCCTTAGAAACATGACAGGAGTGTTGCTGACCGACAGTAATGGACAAAAGTATTGGCACCCCTGGAATTTTTCCAGAAAATACACTGCTTCTCATAGAAACTGTTGTACTTACAAATGTTTTTGGTATACACACGTTTATTTCCTTTATGTGCATTTGAACAACACACACACAAAAAAAAAAAAAAAAAAAAAAAAAAAAAAAACAGGAGAAAAAGCACAAAACTGACAATTTTACACAAAACTCAAACATTGTTGGCACCCTCAACTTAATATTTGGTTTCACACCGTTGGAAAAAAATAAGTGACACCACTGTCTTCCTCTAACCATCAACAAGCTTCTTACTCCTCTCAGCTGGAATTTTGGACCACTCTTCTTCTCCAAACTGCTCCAGGTCTCTCAGATTTGAAGGGTGTTTCTTCAACAGCAGTTCTGAGATCTCTCCATAGGTGTTCAATGGGATTTAGATCTGGACTCATTGCTGGCCACTTCAGAACTCTCCAGCTTTGTCTCCAACCATTTCTTGGTGCTTTCTGAGGTATGTTTGGGGTCGTTGTCCTGCTGGAACACCCATGACCTCTGACCCAGACCCAGCTTTCTGACACAGAAATTTTTTGATCGTCTCCAGATTTCATGATTCCTTGCACACAGTCAAGGCACCCAGTGCCAGAGGCAGCAAAATAACCCCAAAACATCCTTGAAGCTCCTCCATGTTTGACTGTAGGTACTGTGTTCTTTTCTTTGTAGGCCTCATTCTGTTTTCTGTAAACAGTAGAATGACGTGCTTTTCCAAAAAGCTCTACCTTAGTCTCATCTGTCCACTAAATGTTCTCCCAGAAGGATTGAGGCTTACTCAGGAACATTGATGCAAACTCCAGTCTGGCTTTTTTCTGTCTCTTTGTCAGCAGTGGGGTTCTCCTGGGTCTCCTGCCATAGCGCTTCATCTCATTCAGATGACCACGTATGGTCCCAGCTGACACTTTTGCACCCTGAGTCTGCAGGACAGCCTGAATCTGTGTGGAAGTTGACTGAGGATGTTTATCCACCATTCCAACTATCCTGCGTTGCATTCTTTTGTCAGTTTTTCTCTTCTGTCCACGTCCAGGGAGATTAGCCACAGCTCCATGGTTATAAACTTCTTGATTATATTACACACAGTGGACAAAGGAATCTCAGGATCTCTGGAGATGGTCTTTAACCTTGAGATTGTTCATATTTTTTTTCACAATTTTGCTTCTTAAGTCCTCTGACAGTTTTTGGCTCTTCTTTCTCTTCTCCATGCTTGGTGTGACACACACAGACACACAACACAAAGGCTGAGTCAACTTTTAGACATTCTAACTGGCTTCAGGTGTGATTTCTAGATTGCAGCACCTGTTACTGCCACAGGTGAGTTTAAATGAGCATCACATGATGGAAATAAAATGATTTACCCACAGTTTTAAAAGGGGACAATCATTTTGTCTGGCCCATTTTTGAGTTTTGTGTAAAATGATGTGAATTTTGTTTTTTTTTCTTCGGATTTTTTGTGTTGTTCCAATGCACATAAATGAACTAAACATGTGTGTACCAAAAACATTTGTAATTTCAACAATTTCTGGGAGAAATGTATTTTCTGGAGAAATTCCAGGGGTGCCACTCTTTTCATGACTGTATCTGTGAAATATTTCTGATATCATCTTACACAGATCTGTACGAGCCTTCGTCCCTGCTGGGTTTGGTTGGAGTTCTTTGTTGCTGATGGGGACTAAAATGCCCGTTTCTGCTGCAGAGGTGGAACAAAGAGTTCCAGAGTTCCAGAGTTTGAGGCATGCGGTCACAGACGCAGGGTTAATGTAGACGCCGTTTTTTGCTGTGGTTAAAGTTGCAGAATTCTACAGCACTTGCCATTAACATGGGAAAACACAGTTGCAGCTATTCTGAGTGCTGCTTTATCTGAAGGGAAACCACAACATGCTGATAGGAGCGGCAGAAGCCAGACGGCACTCCTGCCAAACTCCTGCACTGTCTTTACTGCACATGCATGTCAGAAACACGTTAAAAACATGACTACATATCTGTGAAATACTTCTGTCGTTATTACATGTCACAGATTTGGACCAGTACTCAGTCCCAGCCTCCATCAGCCTCAAAAGCTTGTTTTTGCTGCAGCTTTTTAAAAAGTTGCCATAAAAGTTGCAATGGCTTGAACCGTTTTTTTTAATGGCACAGGAGCATTTGAAAAATGTAGTTCAACTATTATGATCATGATTTCATCAAAAAGAAACACGCAAAGTCTAATACTGGGTCATTCTTATCTTTGATCATCCAGAACTGCAGCACACAAGGAGCTCCGAACCATTCCCTACCTGTCGTCTAAACATTGCCAACGTACTTGCGCAATTCAGAAATCAGTCAGGGGTGTGTCTGCATGTTTTTGGGGGAAGTTTAAACAAGAAATGTTCCTAAAATGAGGTGCTGAGGATATACATTCTGATGTTTGAATGATCGACAGCATTAGAAAGCTCAGAAGCTGAAGGAAACTACAAACCTTCATAGTTTTCACCAAAATGGATGAAAATTACACAAATGTCAGCAACGTTCAGTGGTGCAAATGTAAGACTTCATATTGACTCAGAGCAGTGGGAACGTTAGGGCATGGTAGCACACTTTCACACTAGGATTATAAAAATCAAACACTCTGAGCAGAAATAGGCCAAAGCCAAAGACTCTCAATGTTGGACAATGGCTTCGTTATAACTGCAGAAAAAATCCCCTAGAAACATTCTGGAAATGTTACCAACCCAAATATTTGTGAAATATTTGTGTTTATAGCACAAATCTTTGGACCCGTACTCAGTCCCTCCTGAATTATTGGTGGTCGTTGCAGCCTGAAGAACCGGTTTATGCTGCAGCTGCTTAAAAAGTTGCCATGGCAGTTGCTGTGGCTGAAAATTGCAATAGTTTGAGGCAATTTTTTTAGTGTTAACACTGGAGACACAGAACATACATCTAGTGTGTGTTTTTTTTTTTAATCACATAAGAAACTACAGTAACAAAAATAGAAATCCTAGCTCCTCATTGGTGGATTTTTTATTGTCAATGGCAGCGGTGCATTTTCACTTGTCCAAATGTTGGCTGCATTTATGGTTGATCCAATTAATAAACAACAGAATGTCGGATGTCTAGGACTTCTTTGTTTTTCTTAAGTTGTGGATTTTCTCAATTCTTCATTATTTTTTAATAGCAGGAGTTTTAAAAAGATTTACTAGATTTTTTCCAGGTTTTAGAGCCTATAATTGCACAAATACGTTGGACATGTTTTCACATGTGGCAGACCATGCAGGTTCAAAAGTAAAGGAACACCTGGGTCATCATCCAAACAGACTTTCTGATTTGATTGAAGTGAATTCTAAAAATATAAATATTGACAACAAAACTGCTGACGAAGACCTGATATCTGCACAAATACCTCAGAAACCAGCATTCAGACTGGCGACTGTCCAAACATTGTCAACATTTTTGTGCAATATGGATAATAAGCTGGAGTTTACCTGCTAGTTTGATTTTTAAATAACGTTTTATTTTTATGGCTATAAAGTCTGAAAATTAAAAAATAATAGAGAAAATAAAAAGTATTTTATTTATCGGTTCAGTTTGAATAAAATGACCAATGACTGCAAAATGACTGCATGTCCGTTATCATTTACCTGGCTCCTCCCCCTCCTCAGGTGAACCACCACTGTCCTGGCGTTCCCATACTTCTTGTCGGCACGAAGAGCGACCTCCGGAACGACGGCGACATTCAGAGGAAGCTGAAGGAGCAGAACCAGACACCGGTTACCCACCATCAGGGCTCCGCCCTCGCACGCCAGATCCAAGCCATCCGCTACCTGGAGTGCTCCGCCCTCAACCAGGACGGCATCAAGGACGTGTTCGCCGAGGCCGTGAGGGCCTACCTCAACCCGCAGCCCGTCGTCGCAAAGAGGCCCTGCATACTGCTGTAAGACCAAACCGGACCAGACCAAACTGGACCAGACCGGATCTGACTGGAACAGACTGGGCGCCTTCATTCCTGAGAAACTGTTTAACATGAATGCTAAAATGTGATTTTAATGTGTGGTTGTTATAAAGATTTACAGACAGATTTTAAATAAGACCAGGGAGAATATTCCAGCATCTCTAAAGGCGTGTTTTAAAAAAAATATTTTTAATCTTCCCATGGCACGATGGCGCCACAATGTGCAGATTTTGCAGGTTTAAGTAAAACCAACCAGCTGACCAGATCCTGGATCCATCTAACAGGACCACATCTCAAAAACGCCTCGACCTGCAGCTCATAAACTCGATCGCCTTCTGTTCCACCCTCTACTTCCTCTATTTCTCCTATTTATTCCAAACATTTGCAAATATACCAGAAGAAGAAGAAGGGAGCATCTTTAAGACATCTGCTTATTTCTATCCGCAGCGCTATAATCCCTCATTTCTACGTACAAATGTTGCAGGAAGTTCATTCATTCCTTAATTCTCAACCATCTCAGTCCTGTTTTTGTCCCAGTAATCCTCAGAACACACTCTCTAATCTACTGAATGGAGAAAAGCGGATAAAAGTGTCCTCTCTCCATGACTCCAGGTAGTCTCCATCAGGTCTCACCGTCTGTAAAGAAGTGCTCTTTGCATCCTCTTAAGTGGCGTACGTGAGAAGAAACAAGGCCTTAAACATGACCAGGAAATAATCAGGAGAATCTTTAATAAATAATGTCTGAGTGCATCCTGTCAAGGCTGTAGTCCTTGCTAGTTGAACTCCTGCACAAAGAAAAGAAACCACTAAATCTGTGCAGTCTAGGGAGCCTTCACATCAGGGATCTGAGTACACTTGAGCCCAAATACCGGTTCCATTTGATCCGTGCAAATACTCTCAGGAACTGATGTGAGCACAACCGTGCTCGAGTACAGTGTGCTCATCATTGTGTACAGAATTAAAGTTCATTCCTAACCTCCAATTTCCACATACAGTGACCATGCCACAATCCACCGGATTGTGGAGCAAATTGCTCGCTCTCTAGTCTATCTGAGCGGTTCCACTGCCTGCGCTCCTGTCCGGCAGGCATGTCACTGAATTGCCACTTCGCTCGGCTTCGTTCGAGATACACGGCAGGTTTATATTCAGCGCAGAGACGCTGCCAAACCGCATCAATGCCCATCGATCAGAAAGCTTCAAACTGGAAGTCACAAGCGTAGAATGTCTGGTTCTTTCAAAAAACAACACAATGCACAGACTCCTGACTTCTGAGGATACTTAGCCAAAGAATTTTACAATAACCACAGATTCTTTAAGCAAACATTAACCTTTACCTTCCTGATGTACTAACCCAATGGAAGCAATACTATCAACGTTCCAGACACGCCTCCAGTGGGTGAGGTCGCTTGCCTTCGGTCGGAGCAAACCCGCAGCGCAGTTGTCGTATGTGGAAATTGCGGGTTACGCCCCCAATCTCCTCAAAAACCCTCACACAGGTCCATTCCCTCCTCTGAGCTGCACTGTAGATGTGGAAGCAGGAAGAGGGTCGTTGTTGGCTCCTTTAGAGACTGATTTACGACGTAGCCTACACCATCGATCCTCCTCGGCCGAGGCCTGTGCATGAAGCCGATGTCCTCAAAATACTAACCAGGCATTGAGACGATGCAGGCTGCAAGCCTTGTGATTGGTCCGTTGGGTAGCACTGGGTGACTACCAGTCTCTGAGTCTACAGACACTCAGCTAGTCAGATCTACCCGCCAGTATCAACAACACCAGACGTGCGTTTCCTCATCCATGTGTCTCTCGATGGTCGTACGCCTCAGCTGATTCAGCAGCCGTACTCTGCATCACCCCCGACGTCTCCTCGCTTTTCCTCTCTGCAGGAAAATCAACAGGTGATCAGATTTTATCAACTCACACATAATACACTAGCTTTCAGTGGCCTGTTGTTCAACCAAGCAGGACGTAAAGACCAGACTGCTGAGTGGCGTTTTGGCTTATTATTGCAGAACGCCACAGACACACTAACGAATGAGCATGTAGTGTTCACAGGCCAAAAACAACCACAGTAGCAGGATGGACTCAACACGTCTGGATCACTGCTGTGGTTTTCTTCTTCCTTCTTCATCTTGGCAGATTTTAAACCATCTTCCACCAAACCACCGACTGTCTCAGCCTGTGTAGATAAAAAAGAGCGCTCAGGAACAGAACAATGTTAGGAGGGGCACTCACGCTCAGGCACGCTACAAAACAATGGCGCCTTATGTGAGTCAGCCACAGTCTGAAGACTTTCATACATTCATCCGTCTCATTAAACCCGCCTTAAACAAAGATAAACGATACCAAAGCATCACTCCAGCCCTGCAGTCTGCTTTAGTTTGTAGCAGGGGTAAAGAAAGATCAACCCATAAAAAAACAGACACATTATTTTACAACTAGTGGAAATAGAAAGTAAAAAAACGTTTTGACATTAGCGTTGGTCGATGAATCTCCACCAAAACCAGAGAAGAAGACGACCAAAGAGTGATGACTGCAGATGGGTTAGTGTTTTTATTCCAGGAGAAAAGGGGCCACATGGAGAAGATGGAATCTCACCGGATGCTAACGTGGTTACAGAATTTATTCACCAATTATTTAAAGTTTTTAATTGGGCTGATAAAAAAGCACATCATTAGTCGCTGTTTTGCTAATAGAGACAATCAGAAGTGAAGGAGCAGTGAGTGTTTAATTCTGATCCACGGGAAAACTCTGAAGAATATTCTGATCTAAAAACAGGTCGAGGTTCCTTTAAGAATTCCTGAATGTAAACAAAGAGGAACCGTTAGCCTCAGAGCTAACATGGCTAATAATGAAGGTAATGTTAGAGATGATGGAATGAGACAAAATACTGAATTCAAACTTAACAATGCCATGAATTTTCATGACTGTTTGTAGAATTTTACTGTATTTTATTTAAATATTAAATAAAAAGTAAATCAGTTATTCTTTGTGTTTTTATTCCATATTCCTAACTGGCCTTTAGAGAAGCTCCGCCCTCTTCGGTTATTCTTACCACATTAGATAAAATCGTATGTTTCCTGGCTCCTTCCTAATAAAACAATTGAAAATACCTGTAATCTGACTAACTGTATAAATGTTTGATTGGTTAATCAATCTTTTTTTCAGTAAAAAAAGTGGCCACAATATAGCAATAAAATGCACACGAAAAACCAATATGTGGCCACGAAATACCAATTTGTGGCCAGGACATACCAATTTTTGGCCACAAAACACAAATTTGTGGTCGCGAAATACTAATTTGTGGTGGTATATAACAATTTGTGGCCATGAAACTAATTTGTGGCCATGAAATAAGTATGAGTGCATGAAATACCATTTTTTGGCCACGGAATACCAATTTGTGGCCACTTCACAATAATTGTGGCCAAGAAATACCATTATTTGGCCACAAAATACTAATTTGTGGTCACAAAATAACAATTTGTGGCCATGAAACTAATTTGTGGCCATGAAATAAGTATGTGTGCACGAAATACCAATTTGTGGCCACTTAATAATAATTTTTGGCCACAAAATACCAATTTGTGGCTGCGAAATAACAATTTGTGGCCAGGATATCAATTTGTGGCCATGAAATAAGTATAATGTTAGCAGGAAATACCATTTTTTGGCCACTAAATACTAATTTGTGGCCGCGGAATACTGATTTGTGGCCATGAAATAAGTATAATGTGCGCACAAAATACCAATTTGTGGCCACTAAATACTAATTTGTGGCCATGAAACTTATTTGTGGCCACGAAATAAGTATAACGTGCAAACGAAATACTGATTTGTGGCCACAAAATACCAATTTGTGGCCATGAAATACTAATTTGTGGCCAAGAAATACCAAGTTGTGGCCAAGAAGTACCAATTTTTGGCCACGAAACACTAATTTGTGGTCGCGACATACTAATTTGTGGTGGTTGAAATAACAATTTGTGGCCATGAAATAAGTATGAGTGCATGAAATACCATTTTAAGGCCACGAAATACTAATTAGTGGCCACTTCATAATTATTGTGGCCAAGAAATACCAATTTTTGGCCACAAAATACGAATTTGTGGTCTTAAAATAACAATTTGTGGCCATGAAATAAGTATGTGTGCATGAAATTTGTGGCCACAAAATAGCAATTTGTGGTCACTTAATAATTTTTGGCCACAAAATACTGATTTGTGGCTGCGTAATAACAATTTGTGGCCATGAAATAAGTATAATGTACGCAGATAATACCATTTTTTGGCCACCAAATACTAATTTGTGGCCGCGAAATACCAATTTGTGGCCACCAAATACTGATTTGCGGCTACGACGTGCACATGAAATACTAATTAATAATATTAATATCATTCCTGGACAGCTGGGTCAGTAAAATGAGCGCACCTTCTCTAAGGTAGAGACGATCTGTCCATCGTGTAGCTTTAGCCCCTCTACTGCCTCCACCTTAGACCTTAGAGAAGGTGCGCTTCATTTGCTTACCCAGCTGTCCAGGAATGATATTAATATCATAAATTAGTATTTATGTGCACGTTTTAGCTATATATATTTTTTAACCATGTCAGGTCTGGGGGTCAGTAGGTGTGGGAGCGTGTGTCAGTTCGCCACATCGACCTTGGTCCTGGACTGCTCAGTCCTCCTGAGGGCCATCCTCCAGGACCATGCCCCATCTCTCCAGGCATCCTCCCAACAGACCCCTCCCGTTCCTCGACGTCTGGACCAGCCCACCGCGTACGCGATGATCTGGATCAGGCCCAGTACAGTGCAGCTGCCGTTCCTGGAACATTCCCCCGCTCTCCTGATCATTGGAGACACGGTCTAACAACGATACCTGAAGACGTGCTGATGAGAAGTAGTCACAAAGGAGCCTGGTTGGCTCAGTGAACATCCAGACCTCATTAGAGTAGACTAAACCAGTCTTTCTCAGTGAATCCATCGCCCCGTGTTCTAGTCCAAGTCTGTGGTTGATCTCAGCCTCTCAGCAGATCGATGGATTACTCAGCTGAGGTAGGTGCACTGGTCTTCAGCTTCCACGCTCTCATCGTTCACAGATTCAATGGCAGCTTCCAAGGCATCCCCAAATACCTGGATCTTCAGCCGGGTTGTAACCCGGTGAAGTTTGAGAAATCTCATGGCGTTAATAACACCCTGGACACTGAGATCGTCCCAAAGTCTGACACTAAGGAGGAGACTCACATCCTTATTGTGGAAGGCTTTCTGCTTTACACCTACGAACCTTTGATCGACGTGCTGAACCAACGTTACTTTATTTCCATCCCGTATGAAGAATGTAAAAAGAGGAGGTGCTCTAGGAACTACACGGTGCCAGATCTACCCGGCCTGTTTGATGGCCACGTCTGGCCCGTGTATTTGAAACACAAGAACATTTCTTTCTGTGCTGTGAGAATTCACCGCATTAAAAAAATAAAGTAAAAGTTCAGCTGGTGTTAAAATCAAGCTAGATTAAGTCAGAAATCCGGGGTGCGCTGATCTTGTTGTAAAATAGTCTGCAGCCTGAAGTTTTACAAACACATCGATGTTTTCACAGGTTACCTAACGTAAGAAGTAGATTAATAACTAGTTACAGATGAGGATCAATCTAAGGCTTCATATTCAATAAACTTCAGCTTTAATTTAGCAATGACAGGAGCTTTACGGTGTCAAACATCTGATCAGATCACTGACACGCCTGAGCCAGGGCCCACAATCTGAGTGTCTGACATTCTGTCTGTGAGGATGAACGCCGACCATCCAAACTGAGTATCCAAACCGCGAGCCTTTAACTGTAGTATGGGGCCAGGATTAAGGTGAACATCCCTGTCGAGTAGCCGAAGGCCCGGGTCCCGACGTGGCTTCCTGGAGGAAGGAGGAGACTATAACCATGTAGCCATGTCCACAGAAATGAATCCGTCTGACGTCTGATGTAACATCGGGTTTTGAAGGCGATCAGGTCCTCCTTGTGGCTACAGGTGTTCACCAGGTGAAGCAGCAACGATAGACCGTCTTCGTGCTTATTTCCAGACGATTGTTTAGAAACAGTCTTTA
This sequence comes from Cheilinus undulatus, assembly GCF_018320785.1. Taxonomy (NCBI): domain Eukaryota; kingdom Metazoa; phylum Chordata; class Actinopteri; order Labriformes; family Labridae; genus Cheilinus; species Cheilinus undulatus. Next base: position 50,616,583 of record NC_054876.1, on the reverse strand, counting down.
GATTTTTGCTGAGCTGACAGTAACACTTGTCCAAATGGTAGATGAGGGAAAGTAAGAATGAAATAATAAGATAAACTGGAGAAGAGTGGAGCCTACCAAACCACTCAGTCCTGCATCTGTGCATCTGACCCAGCCAAGCGTGTTCAACAACAGAGTAAAACAGTCATTAACCCGTTTTTATTTCTGCTGATGATGTCAAACATGGATCTCAAATATAGAGCGAGCAGGACTGGAGCTGGTGGGCTGAACTTTAAAGATAGTGGAGGCCGTTCCTGTGACTTCTCTCTCTGCAGGGTTTCAGGATGTCGACTTTTCCTCCTCAGAGGCGACGAGTCACGTCCTCTTCCTGTCCCCGTCTCCTGCAGACTCTCTGTTAAAACACCAGAAGAGGAGTCCTGTCCAAAGTCAGGGTCCGCGTTAACACACACCTCTGCAGGGTTTCTTCTTCTTCACTTTGAATGTTTGCTTCATTTAAATATCTCCCTCTCAAACATTTCCTTCTTTTTCTAATCCTGTAACGACACAGATACACCATATGGACAAAAGTATTTGACCGTCTATCCATTCCACCAGCTGTAATAACACTGTATTCAGATCCACATGCCTTAATATAAAGTTTCCCTCTTTTCCAGCTCTAACAGCCTCCACTCTTCCTGGAAGCTTTCTCAACAATCTGGAGAGAATGTGTGTCCATTCACTCTGGTCAGGCTCTGATGTTGGACCAGAAGGCCTGGACCACAATCTCTGTTCCAGTTCATCCCAAAGGTGCTGGCTGAGGTTGAGATCAGGGCTCTAGTCTTTCTAGTCCTTCTCTGGTCTCTGGGCCACAGTCCTGCTGGATCAGAAAAGGGCCTTCCCCAGACTGTTGGAAGCTTAGCATTGCAGCAGACTTGGAGACTTCCCATGAGCCTTAGCAGTCGCTGACCACGCTCTGTGATTTTATGTGGTCTTCTGCTTCACAGCTGAGTTGCTGTTGTTCCTAAACTCTTCCACTCTCTAATAATATCACGGACAGCTGACTGAAATGGGAACAAAGATGCCATCATCACAGAACCACACTGGAAGTCTCTGAGCTCTTCAGAACAACCGTTTAGGACAGGCTTACTCAAACAAAGAGCCAAACTGGTGAAAAATACTGTTGCAAAGGCCACAATCGAAGTGGGTAAAAGGGGCAAAAACCGCTTGAAGTAGCATAGAAATAAGTTAATGGTGATAAAAATGGTCAAAAAGCAGCAAATATGGGTGAAAATGGGAGAAAAAAATGAATAAAGGGTCAGAAAGTAGCGAAGTGGGTGAGAAGTGCCAAAAGATAAGTTATAGGAGGCAAAAAATGGTCCAAAAGGGGAAAGACATGGCAAAACTGTTGTGGAAAGTGGCAAAAATGGGCAAAAAGCAGTCAACAAAAAAGGGCAAAAAAACTGGATTAAAGTGGCAAAAAATGGGCAAAAATAGGAAACAAGTGTTATTTAATGGCAAAAGGTAGCTTAAATGGGCGAAAAGTGGTGAACAAAGGTGAAAAAGGACACAATTAGATAAAAGTGGCAAAAAGTGGGGAAAAAGTGGCATAAAAAAGTAGCAAAAACTGGGATAAAAGTGGTATTTAATGGCAAAAGGTAGCTTAAATGGGGGAAAAGTGGCAAAAAGGGGATAAATGGGATAAAAGTGGAAAAAAATTGGAAAAGTGGCAAAAAATAGGAAACAAGTGGTAGTTAATGATAAAAGATAGCTTACAGTGGCGAAAAGTGGCAAAAAATTGTGAAACGGGCAAAAATTGGAAAAAAGTGGTAAAAAGAAGTAGCAAAAATGGGAATTAAGTAAGAAAAACGAGTGTTTAATGACAAAAAGGTAGCATAAATGGTGAAAAGTGGCAAAACAATGTGAAAAGGGCAAAAAAAAATCCCTTCCTAAGGTTTTCTGGGGGAAAAATATTAAAAAAGAGCCACAAATAGTCACAAAAGCCACATGTTGAGTATCACTGGTTTAGGATCCCAGATGTTTGAGGCTGCATGGACAGGTGAGGATTTTATACACCTGTGGGTCTGACTGGAACACCTGGATTCAGTCATTAACAGGTGTGGCCAAATACTTTTGTCCATGTAGTGAATAAACTCTCAGCATCATGTATTTAATGTTGTTTTTAACGTCTCAAGTAAAAAACAAACATGTAAGAATAATGGTAATAATTTTTATTTCCACGTGTTGAAGCAGCATCAAACATGTAAAAACACATTTCTGTTCATTCACTGGATCTGTGATTTTTTTACACGTTAAAACAGTAAAAGGCTGGGAAAAAGTGGCACAAATGTCCTTCAAGGCCACCATAGAAAAGATATCCTTTGCATTATAGAAATAAATATGAGCGTCCCTCCAACACCATCATCTGAACTTAACTGTGAGGAGAGATAAAGAGATTTAGATAAAGAGCTCAGCGCTGACGGCCCACAGTTCCAGCAGCTCTAGTTCCAGAAGTCCACTTCCTGTTCAAATCCTCCAATGACATGTCAGGAATTCTGTTTCTTCAGCTCCACGGCAGCGACACTTCAGGCCGTTCCGGCGTGATCTTTACAGCAACAGCTTCCTGCTGAAGCTTGGAGCTCCTTCAGAGTAGTCATAGGTGTCTTGGTGTCCTCTCTCACTAGTCTCCTTCTTGCACGCCCACTCAGTGTGTGAGGACGGTCTGATCTAGGCAGATTTACACATGTGACATATTCCTTCATTTCTTCATGATGGATTTAACTGAACTCTGGGGGATGTTCAGAGACTTGGAGATGTTTCTGTCTCCATCCTCTGACTTAGACTTTTCAATAACCTTTTCTCTGAGTGTTCTTTTGTCTTCATGGTGTAATGGTAGCCATTAATACTGATGAACCAGTGACTGGACCTTCCAGACTCAGGAGTCTTTATCACTGCACTCAGCTGATCCCCATTTCACTAACAGTGAGACTACTAGCACCAACTGTCTGGACCTCTGCTGATTAGCTCAGTCACTCTAAACGAGGTGAATATTTCTGCAGTCACTGATTTTACATGACAGATTTTTATTTCATTGACATTCCTCTGTAGAAATCTGTTTCCACTTTGACATTAAAGAGGGTTCATCAGTCTAAAAAGTCAAATTTTATTGAGTATAATCGATTTATAAAATAAATGAAAGGGTAAAACATTCATGGGTGAAAACTTTGTATAGGCTCTGAATATCAAAGTTTACATTATGGACTCTCAGCAGCCTGGCTCAGTAGCATTTCCAACACCTCTTAAGATGAAAACTGTGCAGATGTGGCGTCCTCACAGACAGCTCAGCCTCGTGGAGCTGCTGTCACATTTATTGACCTGAACAAAAGCCAATCTGTGAGTGTTTCCTGTCCTAATGCTGACATGTGGATCCAGTTTAGAGCTGGTGAGTAACCGTCACACGGCGCTGACAGATAATGAGCTGCAGCGTTCACAGACGTCACAGAGACACAAGATGGCGTTAGACTAAAGGTGAGTTTGGCTGTCTTGTGTTTCCATGGATAACCTCCATCCAGCCTCAGTGGTAGTGATGGGAACGTAGCCCTTCTTAGAAATCTGGATCCATCTCAGCCGACAGAGCTGGCCTTTCTTCTCCCAAACACTCTTTATTTGGCATTTTTATGTTTTTAAAGCAGCAACAAACATGGAATAAAGGAAGCTGGTACTTAAATGTGAGATGGCTCTCATTGTTTAGAACGGTGGTTCTCAACCTAGGGGTTGGGACCCCCTTGGGGGTCACGAGACACTGAAAGGGGGTCTCCAGATGCCCTAAAAAAACTAAGAAAATTTTTTATTCACAGCAATTACACTGTTGCCACTTAACACCAATTTTGTCATTTTTTTTTACCCCTTTCATATTTTTTTCCTACCAATTTAAACATTTTTACCATTTAACGCCTATTTTTGTCAGTTTAAAGTCTTTTCACCACTTTTTTTCTGCCTGTTTTGATCACTTCTAAACCAATTCTTGCCACTTAAGTTTAATGTTGCCTCAGTTGAACCATTACTGCTACTATTAAACCCTTTTTACCACCTTTTACACCCATTTTTTCCCATTTTAACCACATTTCACCATTTGATATGCCCATTATTGCTAGTTTAACCAATTTTTGACAATATCTGCCTAATTTTTCTTTCTCAATTAACCCTTGCCGGTTTAAATAAAATTTTTAATCATGTTTCACCAAATTTCCACCCACTTTTGCCAATTCAAAGCCATTTCAGCCATATTTTAATTCCTTTTTACCACTATTTATGCCCATTTTTGTCACTTTAACCCATTTTTGCCTTTTTGCCACTTCTAACCCATTTCTACCACCTTTTCCACCATTTTTTTTGCCATTATTACCCCACTGAACCATTTTTTAAAACCATTTTAATTTTTTGTAACAAAAGAGATTTACATTTTTAAGAAGGCTATTTACTACTTAAATGATTGAAAAAAGATTTTTGTTTCTTTGATAAGAGAGGTTATATTAGCAGGTTAATTTTGAAATATCACAGCTTAACTTTACTATGGACCGTGGTTTTGCTGACCTCCATTGGCCCCCAGTTTGGTTGGGTGCCAGAAATCTCCCCTTTTATCCCTCCTTATGGGCAGCCTTGATTATTCTTGAATGTTCCTGGCTGTTCAACCACCTTCAGGTCCAGTGGGGGTCCCTGGTCTCTGGCACCTTTATTTTGGAGGTCTCAGGCTGAAAAGGTTGAGAACCGCAGCTTTAGAAGAGTTGAAACATCACGACCAGTGTTAACGCTGTTAATAAAATATTTTTAAACATCATCCATGGCTGTTTCTGCACATAAAGATGACCTGGTTGAAACAGATCTGTGACAAATGTACGTTTAGAGGCTACAGTCTGGCTGCAGATCCCCACCGTCAGGCCCCTGGTGAAACTAGCACCATCACACACTAGTTCATGGTGATAATGGGCCACGTTTGGAATGATGGCGAGTTTAATCTCCGCTGCAGTGACGACTGCAGGCATCAGTTCTCTCACAGAGTCCATGACGCCTTCAGTAAAAACGTCCCCATGTCTCCTAGCGTCTTTATTGTTTCACCATTCTTTAAAAACGTCCACAGATCAGTATCTCTTGTCTTCAGGGGGCGTGGCCACCATCATCTCTTTGTTCCCAAAGTCCCAGAAGGCGGTCAGGTGGAAGGCCATGTTGGAGAGGACCACCATGTACTCAAAGAAGGCGAACAGCGTATAGACTGTGGGACAGAGAGGACAGACACGGAGTGAGGATGAAGACCTAGAGCCCGTCAGAGCAGGACGGCATCGCTCACAGGACCATAGAAATGAGCATGTAGATTCTGTTGTCAGGTGTGGCATGAGCATCTATGCAGACCTAACTGGGAGGTTTGTTTGATAAAATCGGAATTATGCTCTAACCGTTGATGACGTGAAAATACCATTTGCATAATAATTTGGAACGCAGTGTAGGAACTGTGAATATTGACTTCTCTTGGTGGTGAAGATTGGCCTATAAGCTGTAAACATGAGCTGTATTTACTAATAATTTATTGGGTTTGAGTAAAGAAATCCACTAAGATCTCGGTCCATCAGACTGAGGGACTTATGTAAGCTGAAGTCCTTTTCATTTTTCTTTCAGAAACTTTTTAGTGTTTTTGTAAGGATTGAAGTATTGAGGTAGTATATATATTTTTTAAATACACTACCACATGTTTTAATATTACAAGGGAATTACTGACACTATGGCTGATTTTGACTCTAAAATCATACTGGTTATAAATGATTTCATGACTTACTAACAAGGATGACTGTAGTGATCCTCTATCAGGTTATGCTGCCCCCTATAGGAGGTCACAGTGCACTACAGAGCTAAGTAGACAACCACTAAACCAGCTGACCCTCTGACCCTAATACTGGGACATTTTGAGCCTTTTCCCACGATGGCCCCGACACCGCCATGAGGCTCAGGCAGCCTCTACGTGTATGTATGGGGGGAGAGGACGTCGGCACTCACCTCCCTCCTCGCAGTACTTGTTGTGGCGTCTGAAGAAGTACGCTGCCACAGCACAACAGCTGATGTTGAACAGGAAGATACGCAGCTTCCAGTGATATGATGTCACTTCCTGTGACAGAAAGAAAGTTTAAAGTTACAAGTAAACCGCCAGCTCAAAGCTAACTCCGCCCACTTCAGGCTAGGGCTGGGCAATTAACCACAAATAAGATTAAATCGCAGTATAGCCTGCTGCAATTTACAAATCGCAGAAATGGCGATATTTCTTTAACTTAAAATGTGTCAAAATAGCAGTTCAATACATTCATTTTTACAGCAGCAGCAGAGATTTTATGCACATTATAAAACATGCAAGGGTCCTTTTTTTAAATAATGGTTTACAAAAATCCTCCTCTTTGTGTTTCATGTATGTATGTTTTGTTTTAGTCAAAATGAGTGACATAAAAATGATAATCCCCTTTAATAAAGTAACTGGTATCAAATTTGCTATATGAACAAAAATAACTAGCTCATTCTATTCTAGGAGCGCGCAAGTTAGCTTCACCTCCTCCACCCGGGCCTCCTCCTTTATAGACTAAAGCTTCACCTCCTCCACCCCAGCCTCCTCCTTTATAGACTAAAGCTTCACCTCCTCCACCCCAGCCTCCTGCTTTACAGACTAAAGCTTTACCTCCTCCACCCCAGCCTCCTCCTTTATAGACTAAAGCTTTACCTCCTCCACCCCAGCCTCCTCCTTTATAGACTAAGCTTTACCTCCTCCACCCCAGCCTCCTCCTTTATAGACTAAAGCTTCACCTACTCCACCCCAGCCTCCTCCTTTACAGACTAAAGCTTTACCTCCTCCACCCCAGCCTCCTCCTTTATAGACTAAAGCTCCACCTCCTCCACCCCAGCCTCCTCCTTTATAGACTAAAGCTTTACCTCCTCCACCCCAGCCTCCTCCTTTATAGACTAAAGCTTCACCTCCTCCACCCCAGCCTCCTCCTTTATAGACTAAAGCTCCACCTCCTCCACCCCAGCCTCCTCCTTTATAGACTAAAGCTTCACCTCCTCCACCCCAGCCTCCTCCTTTATAGACTAGAGCTTTACCTCCTCCACCCCAGCCTCCTGCTTTATAGACTAAAGCTCCACCTCCTCCACCCCAGCCTCCTCCTTTATAGACTAAAGCTTCACCTCCTCCATCCCAGCCTCCTCCTTTACAGACTAAAGCTCCACCTCCTCCACCCCAGCCTCCTCCTTTATAGACTAGAGCTTTACCTCCTCCACCCCAGCCTCCTGCTTTATAGACTAAAGCTCCACCTCCTCCACCCCAGCCTCCTCCTTTATAGACTAAAGCTTCACCTCCTCTATCCCAGCCTCCTCCTTTACAGACTAAAGCTCCACCTCCTCCACCCCAGCCTAGCACTACCTGTTTGGGCTGTTTGCTCCAACACCGGCGTTACTAAAGCCAGATCTATCAGAGCCAAGGCAGTGCAGGTGGAAGAGAGGATGAAAGTGGTATCTGAAAGGATGGGAGTGGTCTCTGAATGGATGGGAGTGGTCTCTGACGGGATGGGAGTGGTCTCTGAATGGATGGGAGTGGTCTCTGACGGGATGGGAGTGGTCTCTGAATAGATGGGAGTGGTCTCTGAATAGATGGGAGTGGTCTCTGAATGGATGGGAGTGGTCTCTGACGGGATGGGAGTGGTCTCTGAATGGATGGGAGTGGTCTCTGAATAGATGGGAGTGGTCTCTGAATGGATGGGAGTGGTCTCTGAATGGTAAAGTTGGTCAGAGGCAGTAACGTTGTACCCTTGGTAGTGATCTGGAACAGCTCCCTGTGGTTAAAATCCCATTGTTGTAAAGAGTAGTGATCATAGCTGATGGATGTAGAAATGTTCTGATGATGACTTTAAAATCTCTCATGAAAAGCAAAGACATTAAAAAAGGTAAAATATAAAACACTCAGAATATTTCACTTTATAGGACTATAAAGGAAACATATTTTATCTTTAAGCAGTACTGAAATGTTTTTGTGTTTGGTGTCACTTTGACCCGGTCTTTTCTGTATTTGCATACTGGCTAGAATGAGTTAGAATGAATTTAAATAATTAAGATCCAACTTCATGCTTTTCCAGCTCTTTTTATAGCTTTTTGATAACAGTGATGATGATGATGATATGACGCAGTAACATTTCCTTCTTTGACGTGCAGTACAGACCTTTCAACAGCAGGGGGCGCTGAAGCCACAGACAACACAAAACAAGCCTGTGAGTCCGGGCTCATTCAGAGAAACTCAAAGAGTCATGACGGTTTTTACATTCTTCATGCATTATTTGTCTCTGACAGATTTTATTTATGAAAAGAAACGTTCAGAATTTTAAATCCTAAGGCCATCAAAGTTCCAAAGGTTCTTTAAAAGATCATTTTTGGTCTTTTTAAGCCTTTATTTAACAGAGGAGGAGAGAAGACAGAGTCTGTGGATCCGTTTGAATAGTCCTTTTGGCTTTAGGAAGGTTCCTAACTGAGTGAAACGACTCAGGAGTATTTTAGTGTCGGCCATGATAAAGACTGTTCTAATTCTCTAACTGATGAGGAAAGGTGCTTCATTACTTCCTTTATTATCTCCTTTAGCCTAGGAGATACTGACCATCCTTCAGCAAAGGAGAGTAGAGTCTGGGTCAGCGTTACTCAACCCTGCTCATGTTGTTGAAAAATACCTTTGCAAGAGCCACAATCTAGGTGGTGAAAAGTGGCAAAAACGTGGTAAAAAATGAGAGAAAAGTGACTAAAATGGGCAAAAAGCAGTCAAGAGTGGCAAAAAAAAAGGAAACGTGGTATTTAATGGCAAAAGGGAACTTAAATTGGCAAAAAATGGTGAAAAGGGGCAAAAATGGGCTAATTGTGGCTAAAATGGCTAAAAAAAAAAGAGGAAACAAGTGTTATTTAATGGCAAAAGATAGCTTAAATGGGCAAAAAGTTGTGAAAAAAATGACGAAAAGGGGCAAAAATGGGACAAAAGGGCAAAAAGAAGAGGCAAAAATGGGCAAAAAAATGGGAAAAAGGGGGACTGAATGGCAAAGGGTAGCCTAAATGGGTGAAAAGTGGCAAAAACATGGTGAAAAAGGGCAAAAATGGGAAAAGGTGGCAAAAATAAGTGGTAAAAATGTGTGAAACAGTAGGGGAAAACATGTTTTTAATTGCAAATTTAGCTTAAATGGGTGAAAAGGGGCAAAAACACAGATAGAAAGGGTAAAAATGGACAAAAAGTGGCAAAAAAAGAGTCAAAAATTTGCAAAAAAAGGGGTACTTACTGGCAAAGGTAACTTAATTGGTTGAGAAGTGGCACAAAATGGTGAAAAAGGGCAAAAGTGGGATGAATGTAAAATGGGACAATTGTGTTTGACAATCAAAGCCTTCTGTATGAGTCTGGGAAACACACTGATTAATGTGAATAACTTCTGAGGTCAAAGTTTCCCCTTTTTAAGGTTTTCTGGGGTAATAATATTCCAAATTAAGACATAAAAGAGCCACAAATCATCACAAAAGAGCCACATGAGGCTCCAGAGCCACAGGTTGTGTATCACTGGTCTGGACGTCAGGTACATGGGGAGGGACCTTAAATTCTGTAAGCTAGGGCTGGACAATTAATCACAAATGAGATCAAATCGCAATACGGCCCACAGAAAGTGCAGTATTTCCTTAGGCTCTACTAATTATAGGAACATTCAAGAGTCTTCTTAAAATAGTTTAGAAAAACTCCTACTTTTCCTGTTCATGTTTTTCTTCATCAGAATGAGAAAAACATAAAAAATAATCACTCCTCCAGCATAACAATTCATATCAAATTTGCTGTGTTTTTCCAAATTGTTCACCCCTAGTTTAACTTACATATTCTGTGCTGATTATAATATAGTTATATTACTTGTGTTTGGAATGTGAGAAAAAGAGCGCAGAGGAAGTCTGCTGGCGGTGCGTCTCTTCACTAAGTCCATTCATTGAGCGGTGCTGTCTTCTGTTCTAACTGAAGCTTCCTAAGCCCTTGTTTTAGCGCATTTCTTCAGTCGCCTCCTGCTGATCTTCTCCTACACTTGTATTTGATGAAGATTTTTGCGATGTGCATCATCATCAACGAGCCCGTCACACACAGATCCCATTGTGAAATAATAATACAGTCGATATTATCAGCCAATATATCAGTTATAAATCTGTGCAGGCATCCAGATTAGTTTGATTTTTACTAGAATGATCAAATTTTAAAAGTGAAACTGTGACAAAGCCTCCTCCAAACAGACACAGAGACGGTGATCTGTTTACCTCTGGGTTGATGTAGTGTCTCTTGATCACCTGCCACAGTCTGCAGGTAATGAGCATGTGCAGCAGCGAGCTAGCGATGAACACGATAAAGGCGTTTTTGTGAACACCTGCGGACACAGAGAGCTCGTTAACCAATCAGGAAGTAAACACATTTAACTCGTTACAAAGAATTTATATCAAAAATAATTCAGAAGATCTAAAATCTAATTAAAGGACCAGTTCTACATTTATCTAACTCTTCTTCTTCACTCGGAGGTAAACCATCAGATCGTTTCCTTCTCATGTCTGCGAGTTCTACATAAAAATTTAACAGGGACACAGCAGAAGATTTTATTCAACACTCCTGTTTCTGTGATTTCCTCCACTGAAGACGGCTGGGTTTCAGAAGCTTTAACCTCCTGAGACCTGAGCTTTAGCTTGGAATGCATTTTTAGCTTCTCCCACTTATTGGGATAATTTGGACGTGATAAGTTTAAAAGCTTAGTCTTGTACTGTATTTGACAGGAATTAATTTTGACCAAAAATAAAACACAATATCAATACAAATTCCCTTCAATTTCAAAGAAACTACCTAAAAATGACTTCAAAATTCATTTATTTATTTTTAAAGTTTCCCATAAAAGACACCCTAAATTTTCTTCAGATATTCCTCAAATGGTTCAATAAAACTTTATCATAAAGCTTAAATTTTAATGATGATGCTTCGAAAATTTCACTTGAATTACTGAAAAATTTCAAAACAAGAAAAAAATATCCCCAAAATGTCAACGTAAATTTTCCAAAATGAACAAATATATTCCCCATGATTCCATAAAAAAGGATGGAAAATTAAAATACCCTGAAAATTCCATTATATTCTAGAAATTTTAAACATGCTTCTCAATCCTCAATTTTCCCAAATTAAAAAATAAATTTCTCAAGTTTCCACGAGTATACCTAAAAATGAACATTGCCCAAGTCAACACAAAAATGACTTATATTTTCAAAAACAATCCTACAGTGGCATATTGCATTCACTTGAACATAAAAAAATTCTTCTGTTTTTACAACATAACTACCTCATAAAAACAGAAATTTATTTATTTTGATTTTCCTGTTTTTATGAATTTCCTGTTTTTACAAGATAGTATCTCATAAATACAGGAAATCAAAAATAAATTTAAAAAAATCCCATTTCTGAGATGGTTATGTCCTGAAAACACGAGTTTTTTTTTTTTTTCAATTTTAAAGTGAACGCAATACACCACCGTACAATCCCCCAAAGATTAAAAAAATCTATTTTTTAATACAAATACTCACTCAATTTCACTGCAAACTCACTTCAAATGAAGTTTTCAAAAAATGCAAAAAAAGATCCCAAATTTTTCATCAATATTCTTGAAAATTTTTAAGATATATTCCTAAAATATCTATGAAAATTCCTGATATTTCCATAGCAAATTCTCCCAGTATTTCAAGAAAATGTCTTATACTTGAGTGGACAGTCCAGACAATCTTCTCCAAAATTCTAAAGTGGAAATATTGTTGTTGGCAAGCCAGAATGTAATGTCCTCATATGTGCATGAAGGGTCTTAGGAGGTTAACGCCCAGTCTTTCTTGAGGGAAACATTAGGTCTGTGGTCTGCATGCTTGTATCTGCTGTATTGATTATTGGCCATAGAAAGTTAAAAACAGATCATTATTTCATCTTAAATAAAAAAATACTAGGGGTGCACCGATTGCAATTTTCTGGCCGATCACGGATCTTTAAAAAGCCTGAACTGCTGATTCCGGTTTTGGCCAATACCGATTTTTTTTTTTTTATAACTGACAGCATACACCTTCAATGTTCCAGTCTTATTTTATTGAAAAACACTGAACAATACCCATGAAACAATGCAAACTTGTTGTTTTAACTGCATATGAGGTAGCTCTCTCAAATATAAATGAAAAGTTTAGAGCATTGCTGTCCAAACTACTAAATTATATTAGTTCCCTTAGTCTTTTCTTTTTCACATTTTAGTAGATAGAGGTAGATATGAAACCGATCTTATCCACCGATCTTATCTAAGTATCGGCCGATCCCCCAAAATTAAGGAAATCGGCGCCGATTCCGATTTTGGCCGATCGATCGGTGCACCCCTAAAAAAATGCTCACTATAAGTCTCGGTGGATGCCACGGATGTGAGCAGCAGCAGGCCGGAGTTTTCTGCCAGGCTGCAGAGGAGTGTCAGACCGGTCAGCAGACGCTCCGGCAGCTTCTCGAAGCGGCGGCGGTAGAAGCTGAAGTAGGTGAAGGTAATAAGGTAGCGTGGCGCCGAGTGCAGGCCTATACAGCAGCGCCAGATGTAACGCTCGGGCACCTGGCTGATGGCGGCGCTGATGGACGGGAGGTAGTTTGATACCTGGTGAAAAAGGACAGAGAAATCAACACTTAGGTTTTCCTTTCCTCACGTCTGATCCTATCGGCGGTCGTCTGATAGGGATGAAAATATGATGAAAATGTCAAACTATTTTACAGGAGGAAGACTGCACGATAACACCCTGAGAAACTGATATCTAACAGTTAAAAACTCCACTTTGTGACACCTATGACTACTCTGAAGGAGCTCCAAGCTTCAGCAGCTGAGATGGAGAGACTCTGCAGACAACAACTGTTGGCCGGGTTCTTCACCAGTCAGAGCTTTATGGGAGAGTGGCAAAGAGAAAGACACTGTTGAAGAAAACTCAGATTCAATCTGGACTAGAGTTCACCAGAAGGACTGTGGGAGACTCCATGGTCAAGAGGAAGAAAGTTCTTTGGTCTGATGAGACCAGAATGGAGCTTTGAGACCATCAGACAAGACGCCAAACACTGACATCACCACAAACACACTAGGGCTGTCAGTAGCCTTCAAAAAGCTGAAAATAACCTAATAATAGATGATTTTGGCCTAAAAGTAGCTGAAAATTGCATTCAATGGCTGAAAAAGCATAGTAATAACTGAAAAAAGCTATATTTTAAAAATTATTAAATTTAGAAATGAGAAAAGTTATAGCAGTCGAATGATGAAGAAACTGAAATTTTTAAAGTTTAAACGTGTCGATACGAAAATGGAGGAGATAGCCGGCACGGAAGAAGAAGAATAAACAAAATGGCCGATGCGAATATCAATAGTGTGGATGCTCAGCATCCCCACTAATAATGAGCTAAAAGCAAAAGTAGTAATGTTAACTTTTATGTACTTTTTTAGTGCAAACACAGCCACCTGCACCATTTAGAGGCCTTTAACGGGTATTTTGGTACTGATGGTCATCTTTAAAACGAACAAACGGGTTAGAAATTAAATGTCAAACAAAAATAAACCAAACTGAGCCGCTTACAGCGGTGATGACATCACATTTATAATGAAAAAAACATTTACAAATATTGGTACTATCTTGTCCCTACATGTTTTTACCGAAAAACACGAGGTGATCCACGTCTTCTGAATCAAGAACAGAGCGTTTTTGTTCACTATCGTCCCAGCCGTGGAGAAAACTCTCCGCCCTGACAGAGGTGCCCTAACGGAGGTAATGGCGGGCCAGCTGGGACAGGAGGGGATACTGGACCAGAACATTTTCCACCACGACAGCGGGTTACTTACTGTCGGTGGGCGTCGCGGTTTTACTCTCATACATCAGCAAGCCTCACTCGCCAAACCACCGCCAGCATGTGCAAATCCTTGGCAATAAACATCCCCGATGGAGGCCACTGTGGCGCCTCTGTGTGTGAAAACATTATTGTTCATCATGTCACGTGACGAAACATTTGGTTCTTACACCTACATATGGGTGAAGAAGAGGCCAAGGAGAGACAGAAGAATGATTACAAACAGCAAAAATATTTTTAAAAATACGTTCGAATAGCAACTTCAGCTTTCAAATATTAATGTTCTTAAATATTCTAATTATATCTGAACCACGAAATTCATTCCAACAGCCTTAAAACACACCATCCCCACTGTGGAGCACGGTGGTGGCAGCATCATCCTGTGGGGATGCTTCTCATCTTAAAAACTAGGGATGCACGATATTGGATTTAACCGATATTCTATACCGATATTTAAATATGTTTTACATAACTAAAACTTCAGTCCTTTGAACGCAATTTAAGGTTTGAGTATGAAAAAAACACACTTTCAAGTTTAAAGAATGAGGAGGAATAAAAACAAAGATATCAACTTACATAGGTCTGTTTGTTCAGCCTTAAACTCCACTAATCTATGAGTATATATTTGGACAAATTTTACAGTCGATATGTGCTGATATTCACGGCCAAAATACCAGATGTACATATCAGCAGAAATTTTGATATCTGCCGATACCGATATCAGGCTGATAATATCGTGCATCCCTAATAAAAACGAGATAGTCTTGGTCACACTGTTATTGGGCCACATGCTGTGTTACACTCATTTTGTCTGTTTTTACCATAAGGTATATGTTTTAGTGTTTGTTGTCAAGTATTTCCTGTTTCATCAATTGTTATACATATCATTATTTACATTTATTTATTACTTTATTTTTTATTTTTCTTGTTTATGTAAAATGGCTCTGGACTGTATTTAGACACATGTAAAACATATGAAAAAAAAGTATTTTTGTGGTAAAAATCCTTTTTGATTTCATTCAAAACCAATTCTTATTGGATTCAGGTTTTCCCGTTCCCCTGCTGACTTACTCTGCAGTGTGTGAACGTCGACTCCTCGGGGTGATACACCAGTGAGATGAAGACGCAGGCGATGAAGCCGGTCAAAGCGAGCAGCAGCGCCAAGAGGACAAGGTAGGGGAATGGCACCCGGATCAGAGGCCGGTCCCGGTCCAGACTGCTGTACGGGCCCTGGAGCATCCTGAACGAACCCCACAGAGCGGAGAGTTACACAGGGCCGTGATTACATGATACCACCAGGAATCAGCCTAATTCATGGAAACTACTTTGGGAATCACAGGACAGATATCTCCAACACAGAACTCCAGCTGTCAGAATATCCGTACTCTGATACTCTCAGTAAACCTAAATCTGTTAATTCAATGATCAGTAGTATCAGAAAGCATTAAAGAATACAACAACTTCAGTCATTTTTCTAACACAAAGGGAAGGAGCACTGTCTAAATTGCACAAATACATCAATAGCCTGTGTTTGGGAGTTTGCCTGCAATAAACAGTACCTAAATAAAATAAGCAGCATAAATACTCCTCCTTCTAGTCAGTCTTTAGTAGAGTCTCCTCTGTCTGCAGTCTCAGTCTCTCTGAGTCTGTGCGGATAGGTCTCAGTCTCTCTGAGTCTGTGTGGATAGGTCTCAGTCTCTCTGAGTCTGTGTGGATAGGTCTCAGTCTCTCTGAGTCTGTGTGGATAGGTCTCAGTCTCTCTGAGTCTGTGTGGATAGGTCTCAGTCTCTCTGAGTCTGTGTGGATCTCAGTCTCTCTGAGTCTGTGTGGATAGGTCTCAGTCTCTCTGAGTCTGTGTGGATAGGTCTCAGTCAGGGTCAAACATCTGGACTCTGGAATTTTACTCCATTCTTCAACAGTGTCTTTCTCTTTGCCACTCTCCCATAAAGCTCTGACTGGTGAAGAACCCGGCCAACAGTTGTTGTCTGCAGAGTCTCTCCATCTCAGCTGCTGAGGCTTGGAGCTCCTTCAGAGTAGTCATAGGTGTCTTGGTGTCCTCTCTCACTAGTCTCCTTCTTGCACGCCCACTCAGTCTGTGAGGACGGTCTGATCTAGGCAGATTTACACATGTGACATGTTCCTTTATGTCTTCAGGATGGATTTAACTGAACTCTGGGGGATGTTCAGAGAGTCTGAAATGATTCTGTCTCCATACCCCGACTTAGACTTTTCAATAACCTTTTCTCTGAGTGTTCTTTTATGTTCATGGTGTAATGGTAGCCAGGAATACTGATGAACCAGTGACTGGACCTTCCAGACTCAGGTGTTGTTTGACTACAATCACTAAGACACATTCACTGCACTCAGGAGATCCCAATTTCTTTTACTGTGAGACTACTAGCACCAACTGTCTGGACCTCTGTTGGATTAGCTCAGTCACTTTAAATGGGGTGAATATTTCTGCAGCCACTTATAAAAATTTTTTGAGTCAAAACAGCCAAATTATATTGACCATGACTGATTTATAAAATCAATACAAGGGTAAAACATATGAGGGGGTTAATAATTTTCATAAGAACCGTATGTTATAAAAACAAAACAAAACAAAAAAAAAAACAAAACAAAACAAAACAAGAAACTTACTGTCCCTGGCTTTTATTTGTTTGAGACAATCTAATGTAGTAGTAGTCCCCCTATCTCTTTCTAAAACAGAAATATATCTGATAAATCTGATAAAATCTCAGTCCTACATTGAGTAAACTTCAGAGAATTATTTTTTACTTTTTCATTAGTATATTTACAGGCTAGTTTTATATTTTAACTTTAATAAACGTTAATCTCAGTAACTGTACAGTGCCATATTGTTGTCCTCTTTGCTCCCTTGGTCATTAAAACAGATATTACCGGATATAAGGAGTCTAGTACTACCAACACCTACCAGCTCTACAGTATCTACTATCACCTACCTCCTTTGGTGTAGCATTGTGCTGAACTGTGGAGAATATAAACAGACTCTGGAATCATCCAAAGGACACATTTACATCCTAAACAGAGCGGGTTAATTCAGGACATCCTCAGTAATAAACTGAGTTTTAAGTCTTTGGTTTATTTACATTCACTGGTGGAGATCTCACTCGTCGTTACGGTCCAGGCTGACCAAACAGTTCGCTTTAAAAACCTCTTATCTACCTGACAGTACCGCAAACACTCACCTTTACACCTCTCCCGGCTTAATGGACCTCGGACTGGGCGTCACGTCCATCCAACCCCCCTCGGAGTGTGTTCAGTCCTGGAGCTAATCCTGTTAGCTCAGGTTAGCACAGCATATCAGTAAGCTAGCGTTAGCTACGAACCTCAGGCCGCTACAGTGCTAATTATCATTTTACACCTAAAACACGGTTTCTACGTTTGATTTTTAACTCACTCGATGCCGTTTAGTGTCACTGATATACTTTATGTTGAGTTTAACGGTTGGTATGTCAGGTATCTAGCATACAGGAAGGTGGACAAGTATCAGGATACACGTAGATACCGCATCCGGGTTTCTGAGATCCGTCTGTGTGGCCGCCATCTTGGAGAGGGGTAGCAGCAGCTGATAACTGGCAGGAATATTCTGCTCTTGTAAAAGTACATTTACTTTGATCAGAATTTTCTTAACTAGGTGTAAAATCACTGGTATGTTAAAATACTCAACTAAAGTGGTAATTTAAAGGGACATTTCAGTATTTTTAAAGTTGGGTCACATTACTTGGCAATAATAGTGGCATTAGCCAACACCAGTGAGTGTTGCCTCTTTCAGAAGGACTTGATGGTCATACTGGCTGGGAAGATGTGGGGCTCACTTTTGGGCACGGTGATTGAAACAACGCCATTCTGGTTTACTTTTCCATCACTAGTTTGTTCATGCCAGGCTACGCCGTAGCGCACCCTGCTGGTCCTGCTGCTGAGCAGAGTCCACCTCCAAATGTGCTGTCATAATTATGACAAACAAATTACAAGAACAAGCTGTAATTTTGATTTTTTCACTAATGTTTTTTTTACCCTTATCTCATAAATTTGACCTCTACCTTCATAATTGAAACTTTTTTTCCTAATAACTTTTACTTATCTCATAATCATTCGTTTTGTTCTCATAGTTATGGCTTTAATTTGTCTTTTTCTCTCATAGATTTGACTTAATTTTGACTTCTATGTTCATAATTATGATGTTTTATTACGTAAGTATGACTTTTGAGCTCATAAATAAAAAAAAAACTCATAAAAAACTTTTTTTAACTTCCATATGCTGGCGTTATATCCCCGCTGGTTTCCAAAATAGTCTGGAGTTGCTCCT
Organism: Cheilinus undulatus; assembly: GCF_018320785.1. NCBI lineage: Eukaryota > Metazoa > Chordata > Actinopteri > Labriformes > Labridae > Cheilinus > Cheilinus undulatus. The sequence continues at coordinate 50,598,347 of NC_054876.1, read as the reverse complement.
TCTGTCTAATATCTATTCTTGCTAAAGTCATTGTACAGATACTTTGTTGTTAAACTGTTTAGAATATTACACTTTCAACAGCTGGACCTCTTTTTTTTCCAATTCTAATAGTAATTTAGAATTTCATGTCATGTGATGAATTATTTCAGTGCTGTATTAATGATTCCATCCAAAGTTATGCACAGTGCTACAGGTCATGGAGTTACTGCATGGCTCATTTCTGTTACTAGAACTCTTATGAACACACAAATTAAACTTTGCATAGCTAATGTCACAGTTCAGCTCCAGAAATGTTCTAATATAACAGGGATCATCAAGTACGTCTGCACAAGGGGACGGATTCAGTCCTGACAGAGACTCTGGGGGCTGGACTTTCAAATAAACAAAAATTAGTTCAACATTTTGGTCTGGTGAACATATTATATATATTAACACTATTATTGCATTCTTTCCAGAACACAGGAAATTTTTATGTGTGACCAGTATTATCTATCCATAGTATCTGTAACACAAAGACAGCCCCGCCCACAGAGATGGCTGGGCCCCCGAGAATGGGGCCTCCCCAGTCGTGATCTACCACCAGCATTAACTCTTTTTTTGGCTCTTTTTAACCTCTTTTCTTTACTGTATTTGGCAATTTCTGCAACATTTTTTTGCCACTCTAAATCCATTTTTGATCATTTTTGCCACTATTTGCTCGTTTTTGCTTTTCTTTTCACAACTTTGCCAGGCTATTTTTTGCCATTTTGAACCCATTTTTCATCATTTTTGCCCCTTGTTTCTCTCTAATCTGATTTTTTGCCATTCTTTTCCTCCTTTTGAACCACTTTCCTGCATGTTTTATCCCTTTTGTGCAACAATTTTATCAATTTTTTTCAACTTTTCATGTATTTTGCCACTTTCAACACATTTTCATGACTTTTTTGCACAATTTTTTCCACTTTTAACCCCTTTTTGATACTTTTTGCCCCATTTTCCCCCTTTTACCATTTTTTGCCACATTTTAACCACTTTTCCTGCCATTTTTGTCCCTTTGTGCAACTCCACAACCCATTTTGACACTAATCGCCCATTTTTCCACTCTCTAACTCCTTTTCATCACTTTATCTGGCCATTTTTACAACATTTCTGCCAGTCTTAACCGTTGTTTTAATATTAACCCACAGAGTTGGCTGGGCCCCTGAAAATCCCAGAGACTCTTAACCCATTTTGATCATGTTTGCTACTTTTAAACCAATTTTTGCCACTTTTCGGCTGTTTTACCACTCTTTAACCCATTTTCACTATTTTATGAGGCTAATTATACTATATTTTTGCCCGTATTAACCTTTTTAAAAATATTTACTAAAAACAGATCAAATGTTAAGTCATTCTAAATTTTAAATACTAGTTATTTTTGGGATGGATTTAAAGCTGCAGACATTTAAAACCACAACATCATCTATTCCTCCTTTTCTGAATTTGATGATCTTCTAGGTGCCAGACTAGAAGCTTTGGGGGGCCTGATATGGCCCTCGGACCACCAGTTGATGATCAGTGTAATGTAAGAACCTGTGTTCATCTCTGAATGACGATGGAGAGTGGACGCAGCGGAAGACAGAAACTCAAGAATAAAACTCAAACACAGGATGTGATGCTGGATCAGTTTAATTTCCATATTTAAAAAAACGACAGCAGTAAAAAATGTAAACACTCGTCTGACAGCACCACTGACATACACCTCAGTACCATTTAGGAACCATTAAGACAAAGCAATTTCTATCAATATAAAAAATCGGTTCCCTTGAACTGCTAGAAACATGAATTCCAAAAAAGCTGGGACACATGTAAAATGTGACTAAACAAAATGTTGATTTGCAAATCCTTTTCAACCTGTTATCAATTAAAGACAGCACAAAAATAAGATCTTCATTGTTAAGACTGATTAATCAATTTGTTTTTTGTGAATCTGCAAAAATATAAATTTGAAGCCTGTAACATGTTTCATAAAAGCTGGGACAGGAGCATGTTTATCACGCTCTATAACTCTCTGTGGACTGAATTTCCATTGTTGTAGTTTAGGCTTCATAATACCCCATACCTTTCCTGCCCTCTTTTATTGTGAATCCATGCTGTTGTAACTCATGCAGACTGTTTCTTGGTGTTGTCTTGCTGGGAAAGCAGAGACACTGTCTGGATGGAAGAATATGGTGCTTCTACACCTGCCTCTCAGTATTAAAGGTCACATATTTTACCCTTTTAAGACAAGTTTATCTCGGTCTCAGAGGTCCCTAAAACATGCCTGTGAAGTTTGTTGCAGTAAAAACACTCCAGTATTGATTTCTGCATGTCTAAAAACCCCTCTGTTTCAGCCGTGCTCAGAACTAGTTGTTTCTGTGTCTGTGGCTTTAAATGTTAATGAGCTGTCTGACTCCGCCCCTGACACGCCCCTCTCTTGAAATGGATGTGGCTCTCCTGATGTACAATGTAACAGACGCTTTTATCCAAAGTTAAGGACCTGACTGAACCTGACACACCGGATGGATTTGTTTCACACATCCATCTGGAAAGCTTCAAAAGGAAACGTTTGAGAAAAGGCAGAGGCGTTGAAAAAAACTCAGAGTGTGATTGGCTGAACGTTCTGTCCGTCACATCTCTACAGGCTAATCAGAGCAACAAAACACGTGATGTAGCCGATATCGAGATGCGCGTGCGCAGCTACTGAGGAATAACGGTAACCATGGCGACAGTAGACATGTCAGTACTTGACTTTTGTGGTTTTTGAAAAGAAAACAGTTCACTGCTGTTTTTTGTTCTTCTTTTAACTAAGAAATGTCATCAAGTCCTGATAAAACTGGCGCTTTAGCAGCGTCCACGCTAAGATCTTCCGCCATATTTGCACCGGCCTCTTGTTGCTGCTTCTTTACATCACGACTCCACCACGCCTCAAAGTACTGCCCCTCATCTCTGATTGGTCCTGTCACTTTCTAACCGGACCCAAACGGTTCAGATGGGAGCTTTGAAGATGGGTTCACCAGTGAGAAACAAGGAAATGGGCGTATCCTTCTGCTTTGCAAGGTTACTCTGCCTCATCATTGACTGAGAAAGACTGAGTCTTTCAGAAGGGCTCTTTTTATATCCAATCATGGTTCTATCACCTGTTACTAATTAGCCTACTTACCTGTGGAACGTTCCAGGTGTCGTTTGAGCGTCCCATAACCTTCCCCAGTCTTTTCTTGCCCCTGTCTGAACTTTTTTGGAACATATCGCATGCAACAAATTCAGAATGTTTATATATTTCCAAAGTGTAACATTAAAGATCTCCTTTTTGTGCTGCATAACTGAGTGTAGGTTGAAAAGGATTTGTAACTCATTGTCTGCTGTGTTGTTCTCATTTTACACAACCGCGTCAGAACTGGAGTTTGTAACGGTATCTTTTAGTCTGGTCTCCTCAGAGTAGACGGATGGTGGGGCCATAATTTCCCCACTATCCCCTCTGCTACGGTGTAGTAATCAAAACATATGTCTCTACAGACAGGGGGTCTGATTTTCTTACAATACTTCAGATTCTTTCTCAGTTGATCCACATCAAAGTGCAGCAACTGAAACAGAAAAGAGAGGGACGAACATGAAATGACATGAACTGACTCAAAATGTTTCCTTTGACCCTTAAAGCCACCATAAAAAAAGGTGAAGATGAGCTCAAACATGCAGTGAAAGTACCTGATTACCAACATGGAGGGCGATGGCAACATGGTCCCAGACATACCACTCTGGCATCTGAGTGACGGGTCTCGCGTCCACCTGCTGTAGATCATCTCTGCAGACCAACTCATTCCTGAAAAATACAATTAAGGGTCTAAGTATCATTTATTCTACTTCAGTGACGACACTCTGAGGAACCAACAACATGGACTCTGTTGATCTAATCATAGAGAAACAAAACTACATGGAAACTCCAGGGACTTTCACACAACTTTGTAACAGGAAATGTTTGAAAAGGAAAGCAACATGAGCAACAGATAGTAAGATAAGATAAATGAAGAGAGGGAAGGATAGTTTGATAAAGTAAGGACACTTAGCTAAGGTAAGGACAGTTAGCTAAGGTAAGGACAGTTATCTTAGGTAAGGAGAGTTATTTAAGGTAAGGACAGTTATCTAAGGTAAGGACAGTTATCTAAGGTAAGGACAGTTATCTAAGGTAAGGACAGTTAGCTAAGGTAAGGATAGTTATTTAAGGTAAGGACAGTTAGCTAAGGTAAGGACAGTTAGCTAAGGTAAGGACAGTTAGCTAAGGTAAGGATAGTTAGCTAAGGTAAGGAAAGTTAGCTAAGGTAAGGATAGTTAGCTAAGGTAAGGAGAGTTAGCTAAGGTAAGGACAGTTATCTAAGGTAAGGACAGTTATCTAAGGTAAGGACAGTTATCTAAGGTAAGGACAGTTAGCTAAGGTAAGGATAGTTATCTAAGGTAAGGACAGTTATCTAAGGTAAGGATAGTTAGCTAAGGTAAGGATAGTTAGCTAAGGTAAGGATAGTTAGCTAAGGTAAGGATAGTTATCTAAGGTAAGGATAGTTATCTAAGGTAAGGACAGTTAGCTAAGGTAAGGATAGTTATCTAAGGTAAGGATAGTTATCTAAGGTAAGGACAGTTAGCTAAGGTAAGGATAGTTATCTAAGGTAAGGATAGTTATCTAAGGTAAGGACAGTTAGCTAAGGTAAGGATAGTTATCTAAGGTAAGGATAGTTATCTAAGGTAAGGATAGTTATCTAAGGTAAGGACAGTTATCTAAGGTAAGGATAGTTAGCTAAGGTAAGGATAGTTAGCTAAGGTAAGGATAGTTAGCTAAGGTAAGGATAGTTATCTAAGGTAAGGATAGTTATCTAAGGTAAGGACAGTTAGCTAAGGTAAGGATAGTTATCTAAGGTAAGGACAGTTAGCTAAGGTAAGGATAGTTAGCTAAGGTAAGGATAGTTATCTAAGGTAAGGATAGTTATCTAAGGTAAGGACAGTTATCTAAGGTAAGGACAGTTAGCTAAGGTAAGGATAGTTATCTAAGGTAAGGACAGTTAGCTAAGGTAAGGATAGTTATCTAAGGTAAGGATAGTTAGCTAAGGTAAGGATAGTTAGCTAAGGTAAGGATAGTTATCTAAGGTAAGGATAGTTATCTAAGGTAAGGATAGTTATCTAAGGTAAGGACAGTTATCTAAGGTAAGGACAGTTAGCTAAGGTAAGGATAGTTATCTAAGGTAAGGACAGTTAGCTAAGGTAAGGATAGTTATCTAAGGTAAGGATAGTTATCTAAGGTAAGGACAGTTAGCTAAGGTAAGGATAGTTAGCTAAGGTAAGGATAGTTATCTAAGGTAAGGATAGTTAGCTAAGGTAAGGATAGTTAGCTAAGGTAAGGATAGTTATCTAAGGTAAGGATAGTTATCTAAGGTAAGGATAGTTATCTAAGGTAAGGACAGTTAGCTAAGGTAAGGACAGTTATCTAAGGTAAGGACAGTTATCTAAGGTAAGGATAGTTATCTAAGGTAAGGATAGTTATCTAAGGTAAGGACAGTTAGCTAAGGTAAGGATAGTTAGCTAAGGTAAGGATAGTTATCTAAGGTAAGGATAGTTAGCTAAGGTAAGGATAGTTATCTAAGGTAAGGATAGTTAGCTAAGGTAAGGATAGTTATCTAAGGTAAGGATAGTTAGCTAAGGTAAGGATAGTTAGCTAAGGTAAGGATAGTTATCTAAGGTAAGGATAGTTATCTAAGGTAAGGATAGTTATCTAAGGTAAGGACAGTTAGCTAAGGTAAGGATAGTTATCTAAGGTAAGGATAGTTAGCTAAGGTAAGGATAGTTAGCTAAGGTAAGGATAGTTATCTAAGGTAAGGATAGTTAGCTAAGGTAAGGAGAGTTAGCTAAGGTAAGGACAGTTATCTAAGGTAAGGATAGTTAGCTAAGGTAAGGATAGTTAGCTAAGGTAAGGACAGTTAGCTAAGGTAAGGATAGTTATCTTAGGTAAGGATAGTTATCTAAGGTAAGGATAGTTAGCTAAGGTAAGGACAGTTAGCTAAGGTAAGGATAGTTAGCTAAGGTAAGGACAGTTAGCTAAGGTAAGGATAGTTATCTTAGGTAAGGATAGTTATCTAAGGTAAGGATAGTTATCTAAGGTAAGGATAGTTAGCTAAGGTAAGGACAGTTAGCTAAGGTAAGGACAGTTAGCTAAGGTAAGGACAGTTAGCTAAGGTAAGGACAGTTAGCTAAGGTAAGGATAGTTATCTTAGGTAAGGATAGTTATCTAAGGTAAGGATAGTTATCTAAGGTAAGGATAGTTAGCTAAGGTAAGGACAGTTAGCTAAGGTAAGGACAGTTAGCTAAGGTAAGGATAGTTAGCTAAGGTAAGGACAGTTATCTAAGGTAAGGAGAGTTAGCTAAGGTAAGGATAGTTATCTAAGGTAAGGAGAGTTAGCTAAGGTAAGGATAGTTATCTTAGGTAAGGAGAGTTAGCTAAGGTAAGGACAGTTAGCTAAGGTAAGGATAGTTAGCTAAGGTAAGGATAGTTATCTTAGGTAAGGATAGTTAGCTAAGGTAAGGACAGTTATCTAAGGTAAGGAGAGTTAGCTAAGGTAAGGATAGTTATCTAAGGTAAGGAGAGTTAGCTAAGGTAAGGATAGTTATCTTAGGTAAGGAGAGTTAGCTAAGGTAAGGACAGTTAGCTAAGGTAAGGATAGTTAGCTAAGGTAAGGATAGTTATCTAAGGTAAGGACAGTTATCTAAGGTAAGGACAGTTATCTAAGGTAAGGACAGTTATCTAAGGTAAGGACAGTTATCTAAGGTAAGGACAGTTATCTAAGGTAAGGATAGTTAGCTAAGGTAAGGATAGTTATCTAAGGTAAGGACAGTTATCTAAGGTAAGGATAGTTAGCTAAGGTAAGGATAGTTATCTAAGGTAAGGACAGTTATCTAAGGTAAGGACAGTTATCTAAGGTAAGGATAGTTAGCTAAGGTAAGGATAGTTATCTAAGGTAAGGAGAGTTATCTTAGGTAAGGAGAGTTAGCTAAGGTAAGGATAGTTATCTAAGGTAAGGAGAGTTAGCTAAGGTAAGGATAGTTATCTAAGGTAAGGACAGTTATCTAAGGTAAGGACAGTTATCTAAGGTAAGGATAGTTAGCTAAGGTAAGGATAGTTATCTAAGGTAAGGATAGTTATCTAAGGTAAGGACAGTTATCTAAGGTAAGGATAGTTAGCTAAGGTAAGGATAGTTATCTAAGGTAAGGAGAGTTATCTTAGGTAAGGAGAGTTAGCTAAGGTAAGGATAGTTATCTAAGGTAAGGAGAGTTAGCTAAGGTAAGGATAGTTAGCTAAGGTAAGGATAGTTATCTAAGGTAAGGAGAGTTAGCTAAGGTAAGGAGAGTTAGCTAAGGTAAGGATAGTTATCTAAGGTAAGGAGAGTTAGCTAAGGTAAGGAGAGTTAGCTAAGGTAAGGATAGTTATCTAAGGTAAGGATAGTTATCTTAGGTAAGGAGAGTTAGCTAAGGTAAGGATAGTTATCTAAGGTAAGGATAGTTATCTAAGGTAAGGATAGTTATCTAAGGTAAAGTTAGTTATCTAAGGTAAAGTTAGTAAGCACCACTCTAGCTGGGGAATAACCAAGTCCAGGAATAGGTCAGAAAAAACACGCCATCTTTGAAAAGGTGCAGGAAAAAACAAAATACAATGGGGACAATGACAGAGCCCTGAGGGACACCACAACAAGGATAAAGGAATAAATTTTAATACATTTTCTGTTACTTTTTATTTCTTTTCATGGTTTCTGTTGCTGTCTTTTTTTCTATCAAGTTCACAAACTGAACCTGTGACATTCAAAGATTCCAGTGTTCACTTCCTGTGGGTGGTTCACTTCCTGTGAGCAGTTCTTACCAGTGCGTCTTACACATCGCCTCAGGCCTCCACAGGAAGTAGTCGTCTCTGTAACAGCAGACTGCGTCTGGGTTGTCTCTCAGTAACGGGTACCGTTTAAACAGCCTCTGATTGTCTGGGCTGTGGACCAACACGACGTACATCACTTCCTGTTTGTAGAGGACGGTCTCCATCACCCGCATGACGGGCTCAGCTCCTCCGCAAAACTGGAGACAGAAAAAAGTGCATGACTGTCAGTGTCAAAGCATCAGTGCTGTTAATGACCATTAATCGAGGAACTTCTGGGGGCTTTATCACAGTTTGAAATTCCACTTTTTACTTTCAAATCAGTTTTGATTTCATTTTGGATTTTTTTGCTGTCTTCGTTTACTTCTTATTTGGATGCTTTTATTTTAAGAGAAAATTAGGAATTTGTGGAGGATCACAGGTTTAACAGAAACTTAACAGCAGAAAACAGAGCTAATAATGCAGGGGTGTCAAACTCAGTCACAGCAGGGGCTGGATTCTGGATTTAGGTCTAACCTGAGGGCCTAACAGGGTCAAGATCTAACGGAAAACTGCCAACTCGTTTTCACCAGTGATAAATTATGGGCAAAAAAAAAACAACAACTTTGGAAATTAAAAAAAAGTCAAAATGATCAATTTAAGAGCTCAAACTCTGAGACTGAAAATTTAAATGAATGGGTCCAATAGATAAAAACACATTATTAAAAGTCAAAATAGTGTTTTTATATGTAAATATATGAAATCTTGAGTTTAAAAGGTCAAAATTTGAGTTCAAATCATAAATTTTGAGTCTAACAGGTAAAAATATGAGATTAAAAGCCAAAGTTAGGAATTGGAAGGTCAAAACATGCAATGAAATTGAAGATATTTAGTTAAAAAGGTCAAAATATGACACAAAATTTAAAATTGTGAACCCAAAAGGTCAAAATGTGTGGTAAAAGTTAAAATTATGAATTGAAAAGGTTGAGATATGAAATAAAAAGTCAAAATCATAGGTGTGAGTCGTAATTTTGAGATGCAATATTGAAAATATGAAATGAAAACACAAATTATTTTTTCCCCCTACATTCCTGATGTTTTAATCCGATAAATTTCTCTTTTGTTACTCTTTAGTTTTTCATGTTTTTATGACTTAACTATAAATATAAATTTCTATGATATAATATGATATAAATCATCAAGGTTAAGTTTAAATTTTTATACTGTAGGAAATCTGCAGACTTCATACTGGTGGGCCAGTTATAATGAAAGTATGATATGATCTGTGGGCCGGGGATAACTGTACCACGGGCTGGATTTGGCCCCCGGGCCTGGAGTTTGACACCCCTGTTGTGATGATTGTAAAGGACATTAGTGGACAGTAAAAAGGTTCAGATGTCTTCTGGCCTGTCCCCTGAGCTGTCTGAGTCTGAAGGTAAAGGAGACGTTAAGGAGCAGAGGTGGGATGACGGTACATCACTGTGGCTGCAGGGAGACGCTGATGTACCTGAACCCAGCGGTTCTCAATGTTGGGGTCGAAACCCCAACTGGGGTCACGAGACACTGAGAGGGGGTCTCCAGATGCCTTAAAGAAACTAGGAATATTTAAATACTTTACACCAATCTTGCCTGATTTTAACCCGTTGTCATCCATTTTTACCACCAATTTTACCGACTTTAACAAATCTTTGCCTCTTAAAAGCCATTTTCTGTCAGTTTAACCCTTTCCATGACTTTTTTCTGCCTGTTTTTGCCACTTCTAAATCAAATCTTGCCACTCTCTGCCTATTGTTGGCTCTGAGTCCCATTATTACCACTGTTAACCCCTTTTACCACTTTTTACGCCACATATCACTATTTAATATGCCCACTTATCCAGTTTAGCCCATTTCTGCCTATTTCTGCCTCAGCTAACCCCTTTGGACTGGTTTATATCAATTTTTCATTCCATTTCATGAAATTTCCACCTAATTTTGTTACTTAAATGCCAATCCAGCCACTTTTTTAATCCCCTTTTACCACTTAATATGCCTGTTTTGCCACTTAAACCCATTTTAGGTTATTTTATTGCCACTTTTGTCTAAGTTTTGCCACTTCTAACCCATTTCTGCTACTTTAAAACTCCAATTTCATCACCTTTCCCATCATTTTTTGCCATTATTAACCCATTTTTAGCTATTAATGTATTATAATTCTGTTTAAACAGAAGGATTACCATTTTTAAGAGGGCTACTTACTGCATAAATGAATTAAAAAGATATTTGCTTCTTTGATAAGCAGTGGTTATTATTCAGATTAAATATAAAAGACCACTGCTTAACTTTACAGTAGACTATGGTTTTGCTGGCCCCCAGTTTGGCCTTTTTCCCCCTTATGGGCCACCTTGTCTCCACATGACTCTTCTGGATTGTGCATGACTGTGTTCAACCACCTTCAGGTACAGTCGGGGTCCTGGTCTCTGGTTTATTTTGGGGGTCACAGGCTGAAAAGGCCTTAACCAAAGTGTGTTCAAGGGGACAATAAAGCCTGCATTCATATGGACCTTAGCTGTGATTAACACATTAATTCTGACAGCCCTAAATAAATAAACATTTCATAACAGAGACCAAACTGATTAGAAGGTTCTACCTGATCCTGGTAGGCTCCCAGCACGTCCTTCAGGGGGAAGGTGAAGCGATACGAGCCCAGTCTGGAGCCCCTCAGGAAGGCTGGGGAGGAGGCGAACTTACGCAGAAACCTTGACGGCATCTGTTCCTGCTCCCTGGTCCGGTTTGGGTTTGGGTAGATGTTCTCCAAGAGTCTCCTCTCAGCTGAGACCATCTCCCCTGGACTCACATCCAGACTCCACCACAGGATGCCACGATCATCAAGGCTCGTGAAACCCTCGCTCCACCTGATTCCCTCTAATCCATCCTGGTCTGTTTCATGTTTCAGACCACGCACATGAAACTCAGGGTGGGGGTATTTTGGGATGTTTTCTTTGAAGAGGTAGTCAGCAACATCACTGCCTCTGGCTGCTTTTTTCAGCTTATCCAGGTTCAGATGGCGACCTCTTACATAGTGCTCCAGGATTCCTCTCCTATTCCTCCGAGTCTCCATGATCAGACCGGCTATGATTTGAAATGTTAAACATTCAAAAGAGGAAGAGAACTTCCCTCTCTCTGAGCAGCAAACTGCAAAACGGAGATAAGCCCCTCCCACTTCCGCCTTTCAGAGCAGTGATGTCACAGTGGAAAGGCCCTGAAGAGGAGTGAAAGTTTGAGACTCTTGACTGGAAAGCAAAATTGGTGGTTCCATTTGGTCCAGACCGAGACCACCTCTTTTGGTTGGACCAAGGTCCGGCTGTTTGGTCTGGACCATGGTTTAGGGGAGGTTTCACACCTATCATTGTGGTCCGGACCAAACAGAAAAGTCTGAAAGTCCAGACCAAACAGCGTAGGTGTGAAAGCCCCCTAAGTTTCATTTCATCTGAAACGAAATTTAAGTCTGTCAACCCTCAGGGGAGGGGAGGTTTACAGACCTTCAGGAGACGTGGTTGGACCTGAGAACTGTGATCGTAAAGAAAACAACCAGTGGGCTGCTGCCCTGCGTGATGGTGCTCAGTGGAAAAGAAAACAAGAAAAAAACTGCTCTGGTTGCCTGGCAACAGTATTGCTTTGACATGCTTTCTACTCACTCTGCTCTGACTGACTACCTCATAGTCGGATGTGAGAATGGCCGACACATCATCACTACTGATGATGGAAATAAATACTCAACTCTATTTTATCCACAGAGTCCCTCTGTTAGAGAACACTATGAACTATGAAAGAAATGTCAGACTACAGAGTAACGTCATGATGTGAACACTAATGCACATGCAAAAGTGGCAAAAAGGTTGAAAACTGGTTTAAAGTGGCATCACTGGGTAAAAGCGGAGTAAAGAAGTGGAAAAGAGGGGCAGACAGCTGCAAAAATGATAGGATAGTTTTCTGGGTTTACCAGGGCCCAGTCTCTGGGTTTATCAGGGGCCAGTCTCTGGGTTTATCAGGGTCCAGTCTCTGGGTTTATCAGGGTCCAGTCTCTGGGTTTATCAGGATCCAGTCTCTGGATTTATAAGGATCCAGTCTCTGGTTTATCAGGGTCCAGTCTCTGGGTTTATCAGGGTTCAGTCTCTGGGTTTATCAGGGTCCAGTCTCTGGATTTATCAGGATCCAGTCTCTGGTTTATCAGGGTCCAGTCTCTGGGTTTATCAGGGTTCAGTCTCTGGGTTTATCAGGGTCCAGTCTCTGGGTTTATCAGGATCCAGTCTCTGGATTTATCAGGATCCAGTCTCTGGTTTATCAGGGTCCAGTCTCTGGGTTTATCAGGATCCAGTCTCTGGATTTATCAGGATCCAGTTTCTGGTTTATCAGGGTCCAGTCTCTGGGTTTATCAGGGTTCAGTCTCTGGGTTTATCAGGGTCCAGTCTCTGGTCTCTCAGGGTCCAGTCTCTGGTTTATCAGGGTCCATTCTCTGGTTTATCAGGGTCCAGTCTCTGGGTTTATCAGGGTCCAGTCTCTGGTTTATCAGGGTCCAGTCTCTGGTTTATCAGGGTCCAGTCTCTGGGTTTATCAGGGTCCACTCTCTGGTTTTTCAGGGTCCAGTCTCTGGGTTTATCAGGATCCAGTCTCTGGTTTATCAGGGTCCAGTCTCTGGGTTTATCAGGATCCAGTCTCTGGTTTATCAGGGTCCAGTCTCTGGTTTATCAGGGCCCAGTCTCTGGGTTTATCAGGATCCAGTCTCTGGGTTTATCAGGGCCCAGTCTCTGGGTTTATCAGGATCCAGTCTCTGGGTTTATCAGGGTCCAGTCTCTGGGTTTATCAGGGTCCAGTCTCTGGGTTTATCAGGATCCAGTCTCTGGATTTATCAGGATCCAGTCTCTGGTTTATCAGGGTCCAGTCTCTGGGTTTATCAGGGTTCAGTCTCTGGGTTTATCAGGGCCCAGTCTCTGGGTTTATCAGGGTCCAGTCTCTGGTTTATCAGGGCCCAGTCTCTGGGTTTATCAGGGCCCAGTCTCTGGTTTATCAGGGTCCAGTCTCTGGTTTATCAGGGCCCAGTCTCTGGTTTATCAGGGGCCAGTCTCTGGTTTATCAGGGCCCAGTCTCTGGTTTATAAGGGGCCAGTCTCTGGGTTTATCAGGGTCCAGTCTCTGGTTTATCAGGGCCCGGTCTCTGGGTTTATCAGGGCCCAGTCTCTGGGTTTATCAGGGTCCAGTCTCTGGTTTATCAGGGGCCAGTCTCTGGTTTATCAGGGCCCAGTCTCTGGTTTATCAGGGTCCAGTCTCTGGGTTTATCAGGATCCAGTCTCTGGGTTTATCAGGATCCAGTCTCTGGTTTATCAGGGTCCAGTCTCTGGGTTTATCAGGGTCAAGTCTCTGGGTTAATCAGGATCCAGTCTCTGGGTTTATCAGGGTCCAGTCTCTGGGTTTATCAGGATCCAGTCTCTGGGTTTATCAGGGGCCAGTCTCTGGGTTTATCAGGGTCCAGTCTCTGGTTTATCAGGGTCCAGTCTCTGGTTTATCAGGGTCCTTTCTCTTGGTTAATCAGGGTCCAGTCTCTGGTTTATCAGGGCCCAGTCTCTGGTTTATCAGGGGCCAGTCTCTGGTTTATCAGGGCCCAGTCTCTGGTTTATTAGGGGCCAGTCTCTGGGTTTATCAGGGTCCAGTCTCTGGTTTATCAGGGCCCGGTCTCTGGGTTTATCAGGGCCCAGTCTCTGGGTTTATCAGGGTCCAGTCTCTGGTTTATCAGGGCCCAGTCTCTGGTTTATCAGGGGCCAGTCTCTGGTTTATCAGGGCCCAGTCTCTGGGTTTATCAGGGTCCAGTCTCTGGTTTATCAGGGCCCAGTCTCTAGTTTATTAGGGTCCAGTCTCTGGGTTTATCAGGGCCCAGTCTCTGGGTTTATCAGGGTCCAGTCTCTGGTTTATCAGGGGCCAGTCTCTGGTTTATCAGGGTCCTTTCTCTTGGTTTATCAGGGTCCAGTCTCTGGTTTATCAGGGGCCAGTCTCTGGTTTATCAGGGTCCAGTCTCTGGGTTTATCAGGGTCCAGTCTCTGGTTTATCAGGGTCCGGTCTCTGGGTTTATCAGGATCCAGTCTCTGGTTTATCAGGGTCCAGTCTCTGGGTTTTTAAGGGTCCACTCTCTGGTTTTTCAGGGTCCAGTCTCTGGGTTTATCAGGATCCAGTCTCTGGTTTATCAGGGTCCAGTCTCTGGGTTTATCAGGATCCAGTCTCTGTCTTTTCAGGGTCCAGTCTCTGGGTTTATCAGGGTCCAGTCTCTGGGTTTATCAGGGTCCAGTCTCTGGGTTAATCAGGATCCAGTCTCTGGGTTTATCAGGGTCCAGTCTCTGGGTTTATCAGGATCCAGTCTCTGGTTTTATCAGGGGCCAGTCTCTGGGTTTATCAGGGCCCAGTCTCTGGTTTATCAGGGTCCAGTCTCTGGTTTATCAGGGCCCAGTCTCTGGTTTATCAGGGGCCAGTCTCTGGTTTATCAGGGCCCAGTCTCTGGGTTTATCAGGGGCCAGTCTCTGGGTTTATCAGGGTCCAGTCTCTGGGTTTATCAGGGCCCGGTCTCTGGGTTTATCAGGGTCCAGTCTCTGGGTTTATCAGGGTCCAGTCTCTGGGTTTATCAGGATCCAGTCTCTGGTTTATCAGGGTCCAGTCTCTGGGTTTATCAGGATCCAGTCTCTGTCTTTTCAGGGTCCAGTCTCTGGGTTTATCAGGGTCCAGTCTCTGGGTTCATCAGGGTCCAGTCTCTGGTTTATCAGGGTCCAGTCTCTGGTTTATCAGGGTCCAGTCTCTGGTTTATCAGGGTCCATTCTGTGGTTTATCAGGGTCCATTCTCTGGTTTATCAGGGTCCAGTGTCTGGTTTATCAGGGTCCAGTCTCTGGTTTATCAGGGTCCAGTCTCTTGATTTATCAGGATCCAGTCTCTGGGTCTATCAGGGTTCATTCTCTGTGTCTATCAGGGTCCAGTCTCTGGTTTATCAGGGTCCAGTCTCTGGTTTATCAGGGTCCAGTCTCTGGGTTTATCAGGGTCCAGTCCTTGGGTTTATCAGGGTCCAGTCTCTGGGTTTATCAGGGTCCAGTCTCTGGGTTTATCAGGGTCCATTCTCTGGTTTTTCAGGGTCCAGTCTCTGGGTTTATCAGGGTCCAGTCTCTGGTTTATCAGGGTCCAGTCTCTGGGTTTATCAGGGTCCATTCTCTGGTTTATCAGGGTCCAGTCTCTGGGCTCTCAGGGTCCAGTCTCTGGTCTATCAGGGGCCAGTCTTTGGGTTTATCAGGGTCCATTCTCTGGTTTATCAGGGTCCAGTCTCTGGGTTTATCAGGGTCCAGTCTCTGGTTTATCAGGGTCCAGTCTCTGGTTTATCAGGGTCCAGTCTCTGGGTTTATCAGGGTCCAGTCTCTGGTTTATCAGGGTCCATTCTCTGGTTTATCAGGGTCCAGTCTCTGGGTTTATCAGGGTCCAGTCTCTGGTTTATCAGGGTCCAGTCTCTGGGTTTATCAGGGTCCATTCTCTGGTTTATCAGGGTCCAGTCTCTGGGTTTATCAGGGTCCAGTCTCTGGGTTTATCAGGGTCCATTCTCTGGTTTATCAGGGTCCAGTCTCTGGGTTTATCAGGGTCCAGTCTCTGGTTTATCAGGGTCCAGTCTCTGGGTTTATCAGGGTCCAGTCTCTGGTTTATCAGGGTCCAGTCTCTGGGTTTATCAGGGTCCAGTCTCTGTTTTATCAGGGTCCAGTCTCTGGGTTTATCAGGGTCCAGTCTCTGTTTTATCAGGGTCCAGTCTCTGGGTTTATCAGGGTCCATTCTCTGGTTTATCAGGGTCCAGTCTCTGGGTTTATCAGGGTCCAGTCTCTGGTTTATCAGGGTCCAGTCTCTGGTTTATCAGGGTCCAGTCTCTGGGTTTATCAGGGTCCAGTCTCTGGTTTATCAGGGTCCATTCTCTGGTTTATCAGGGTCCAGTCTCTGGGTTTATCAGGGTCCAGTCTCTGGTTTATCAGGGTCCAGTCTCTGGTTTATCAGGGTCCAGTCTCTGGGTTTATCAGGGTCCATTCTCTGGTTTATCAGGGTCCAGTCTCTGGGTTTATCAGGGTCCAGTCTCTGGGTTTATCAGGGTCCATTCTCTGGTTTATCAGGGTCCAGTCTCTGGGTTTATCAGGGTCCAGTCTCTGGTTTATCAGGGTCCAGTCTCTGGGTTTATCAGGGTCCATTCTCTGGTTTATCAGGGTCCAGTCTCTGGGTTTATCAGGGTCCAGTCTCTGGTTTATCAGGGTCCAGTCTCTGGGTTTATCAGGGTCCATTCTCTGGTTTATCAGGGTCCAGTCTCTGGGTTTATCAGGGTCCATTCTCTGGTTTATCAGGGTCCAGTCTCTGGTCTCTCAGGGTCCAGTCTCTGGTCTATCAGGGGCCAGTCTCTGGGTTTATCAGGGTCCAGTCTCTGGTCTCTCAGGGTCCAGTCTCTGGTCTATCAGGGGCCAGTCTCTAGGTTTATCAGGGTCCAGTCTCTGGTCTCTCAGGGTCCAGTCTCTGGTCTATCAGGGGCCAGTCTCTGGTCTATCAGGGTCCAGTCTCTGGTCTATCTGGGTCCAGTCCTCTCTGTGGTCTGTTAACATCCTCAGACCATCTGCTGTAACTGTCACAGCATCCTGATTGAAAGTTGTTTTTATGACTCCATGATTATTTCCATATCCCATCAACCATTTTTGCACTCTAGTTTCGTTTCAGATTAAATGAAACTTAAGTCCGTTAACCCTCAGGGGAGGGGCGTTAGCAGACCTTCAGGAGACGTGATTGGACCTGAGAACTGTCATCATAAAGAAAACAATCAATGGGCCGCTGCCCTGGTCTGTGGTGCTCAGTGAAAAAGAAAAAAAAAAGAGAAATCATTCTGGTCCCAAAGAGTGCTGCAGGGATGGGAAGTCTGGGTCTTTTCACAGATCTGGATCATTTCAGTTCAGCAGGTAGAGCCGGCTCTTTATGCACCCAAACCGCTCTTCATTCAGTCCTACTGTGGCTTTAAATAAATCAGACTAATTCAGATATTTTTCCCCCATGATTAAAAAGACTGCATGTCATGTTTTTTAAATTGTCCCGTGTGATTTCCATTTTAAAATTTCAAAGATAATAATAAAATACATTTTAAAAATCCAGATTAAATCAGAATCTAAATGGAGCATGGGGACAAAAAATAAACCTTACTTTTAGTTTATACTTTATTCCAGACCCACAGGTCCATGTCAGTTTACACACAAAACATACAATACAAAAACAACAATGGATGAAATCACAGTTCACAGATGATCAGTCTTTAAAACACAAAGAGACATCTGTACCAGTGTTCCCAGTAACCAGAGCAGAACCTCGTGTCGCTCTTGTGAGCTGAGTAAGTGATATTATTATTACTTCATTTTCTGAATCCATTAATCAACCCATAAATTTGTGCATAACATTTCTTAGTACAGCAGGAAACGTGGAAACATTATTGGTAGGAAACACGTGACTGGCATTCCTCCATCTAGGTCACAGGTGTCAAACTCAAGGCCTGGGGGCCAAATCCGGCCCATGAAACAGTTAAATCCGGCCCACAAGATGATCTGATATTTCTGTTCTGTCCCATCAGTCTGAGGTCTGCAGAGTTACTCCAGTATAAAAATGTGAACTTATCCTGATGATTCAAGATTTCCTCTCTAAGTCATAAAATCTGAAAAAGTAAGGAGTAAAAATATTTAGATAAGAAGTCAGGAATGTGGGAAAAGAAATTAATGTGTGTTTTAATTTCACATTTTCAATTTAGCATCTCACAATTAGGACTCAAACTTAGGATTTTGACTTTTAATTTCATACTTTGAGCATTTCAGCTCATAATTTTGACTTCTCATATCAGATTTAGACCTTTAAGATTCATAATTCTAAATTTTAAGTCATATTTTGAACTTTCAAAACAATTATTTTGTATTTTACCTCATATTTTTAACTCCAATCCCATAGTTTGACCTTTTAGACTCACAATTAAAAATTCTGAATCATATGTTGACTTTTAATTTCATGATTACAAATTCAATTTCATATTTTGACCTTTTAAACTTGTGATTTTGACGTTCTTTCTAATATATCTGCCTTTATAAAAACAGTTTTTTTCCATTTCAATTTGATCTTTTAGAAGTAATAAATGTACTTTCATCAATGCTAGGTTTTTGTTTCATATTTTATTACCGGTGAAACAAGGTTGACAGTTTATGGTTAAAAACGTGACCCTGTTAGACCCTCAGGTTAGACCTGAATCCAGAATCCGGCCCCTGCTGTGACTGAGTCTGACACTCCTGCTCTGAAGCCTGAAAATATTCTCTCTTTATGCATGAGCTCATTTCTGCCTCTGAAATACTAAAACCCCACACATTTAACTTAATCTAACACAGCTAAGGTCAAAGTTCAGCTCCAGGAGAGTTCTGATATGAGAACGCTGATCCATGACTGTTACTAGTGATGCTAGCATGCTGACAAAGATGGCTGCTCAAAACCAGACAAAAAGACATGAAGAAGAACAAAACACAGGCTGTGATTTTGGCTCAGTTTAGTTTTCAAATGTAAAAAATAACAGCAGTGATCAAATTTAGACACGGTGGAGCCACAGACCCCCCAGTACCAAAACATGGATCAGTAAAAACCACTATATAGGATCATTATAAAAAAGAGCTCCCAGTATCGGGCACCCAGGACTGCAAAAACCCTGAGTCCAAAAAAGGTTGTGATGCTGTCTAAAATGTGGAAGAAGATGGTGATTTCTAGATCCTTCAACCATTTATTAGGCTGGACTCAGCACAAAGATATTTAATGGTCAAACTGATCATCTTCTTTGCTCTTTGGAAATATTCGCATATTCAGGGTCCAAACACTGACCTAGGGTCCAGGCACCGACCTAGAGTCCAAGCACCGACCTAGGGTCCAGGCACCGACCTAGAGTCCAAGCACCGACCTAGGGTCCAGGCACCGACCTAGAGTCCAAGCACCGACCTAGGGTCCAGGCACCGACCTAGAGTCCAGGCACCGACCTAGGGTCCAGGCACCGACCTAGAGTCCAAGCACCGACCTAGGGTCCAGGCACCGACCTAGAGTCCAGGCACCGACCTAGGGCCCAGGCACCGACCTAGGATCCAGGCACCGACCTAGGGTCCAGGCACCGACCTAGGGTCCAGGCACCGACCTAGGGTCCAGGCACCGACCTAGGGTCCAGGCACCGACCTAGAGTCCAGGCACCGACCTAGGGTCCAGGCACCGACCTAGGGCCCAGGCACCGACCTAGGGTCCAGGCACCGACCTAGGGTCCAGGCACCGACCTAGGGTCCAGGCACCGACCTAGGGTCCAGGCACCGACCTAGAGTCCAGGCACCGACCTAGGGTCCAGGCACCGACCTAGAGTCCAGGCACCGGCCTAGAGTCCAGGCACCGACCTAGGGTCCAGGCACCGACCTAGGGTCCAGGCACCGACCTAGGGTCCAGGCACCGACCTAGGGTCCAGGCACCGACCTAGGGTCCAAGCACCAACCTAGGGTCCAGGCACCGACCTAGGGTCAGTGTGGACTCTGTTGTATCTGTATGCATCATTTGTATTTGGGTGGAATCTTGGAGGTCCATCAAGCAGGGGCCCTACAGGGGCCCCAGAGGTGAGATAGTGGACTTGGCGGTGTGCATGAAAATTGGTACACATAAGTATCATGATTAGATGAAAAAAAAAAACGTCTCCTGGGGCCATCCTCTAAAATGTACAGGAAGTGCACTACAAATGGCTAAAGGTCACATGTTGGCGTTTTTGGATGATTATCAAGTTTCATATTTTCACAATCTACTCTGAGGGATTTTGTCCGATTGACTCTAGATTTTTTTTGCTCATACTAGACAACCTAGTGATATAAAGCTGAGGGAACTGTTTGTTTTTATCATAGGATGGGGCCATCACTGGAGCCCAATCTTTCAGAACTTTTTTGTACTTTTTTTCAGTGAAAATATTTCAGTAATACCTCATAAATTTTTAGTGCTTCTGTCCATCATCACCAAACTTCAGAGATGATCACACAATCCTGAGAACATTTATGTATCAATATCATTACGTTGTCACAGCGCCCCCTTCTGACAATGGAAGATTTCTTCCTCCAGAGTTTTTACATTTTCCCTTTAATTATTCAGCCCCTGCACACCATCCAGCCTAGGCTGACAATTTTTGGTCTGCATATGGGTCATCATCAGACCTACAAAAAAGCCTCTTGGACCCATGCCCAAATCCAAACAGGAAGTTGACCCGCTTCATTTCTATTTCAAAATGACTCTCTTCAATATGAGCTCAGAGGGCTATCTTTGGATAAATTCTACTAAAATAATGCATTTTATAAGGTGCCAAATGACTTAAACCTATTAAAATTTTAGTATACAATATTCTGTGATCTTCTGCTCTTTCTTGCAAAACAGCAGTATCACACTGAATGCGCCCACATGTAAACATCTCATCACAGCACCCCCTACTGGCATCAGGAAGTGACACAAATGGTGCATTTCTTCATTGCTGTAGTTAAAACAATCATTCTCAGATTTTGACAGAGAGGCCTCTAACGCCTCTATGGCCATTAAGGTTTGCTTCTTTTACAGCCAGTCAGTGAACTATCACCTGTTACCAATGAACCTACTTACCTGATGAACTTTCCAGGTGTTTTTGAGCATTCAGACCCTTTCACAGTCTTTCTTTTCCCTGTACCAACTTTATGGGATGTGCTTTTGGGCATCCAATTGAGAATGTGTATATATAAAAGAAAAACAAAAAAGATTCAGTTTGAACATGAAATATCTTGTCTTATTTCTTCAGTCAAATTTAGATTGAAAATGATTTGAAGATCACCGTGTTCTCTTTCAGAAAACCTGGGACATTGTGATTCGTGGTACACACTGTCCCCTGAAACAGGGTTGGTACCTTTGCTGCACTGGTATTGTAACAGTGACCAGTATAATCCCACTGATTTATGTGAGTGACATCCAAGTGTAAAAACCTTTTATTGTAGCAGTCTGAGTTCAGACTCATATCTATCTACGTGTTCTTTCTGATCTTAAGCTGTCTCTAGCTCATAAGGATAGTGGGGCCAAGGTTCCTCCACGAACTCTTCAGCCTCGTCATAACAATCAAAAGAGGAGTGGTCTGTGAGGACAGGTCTGACTTTGCTACAGAAGGTCAGATTTTCTCTCAGCCGCCGTCTACCAAAACTCAGCACCTGAAACAGAAAAGAGACGAGGATGATGAGTAGAGTCTCACACCCCTGACTATTAACTACTAATCTAGCCGAAAAAGAATGGACATAAGTGTTATTTAGTTATGCATATATTAGTTTATTCTGTTTCAAATATAGTAGTTTATGTAGGTCTACAAGTTCATTGTTTGTGCTGCTGCACAGGATGGCAGAGTAGAGGTCAGACAGATGGCAGGTGAAACATGCACAGGTGGACAGCATGCTGCTCAAAGATATCAGCAGGTAGGAGCTGCAGAGAGGTGTGTAGCAGAAGCAGAGGCAGAGCAGATCAGAGGAGACATCAGAGACGCCATCGGTCAGTTATTTGGTTTTATGTAATCAATGAAAGCAAATTAACTGATGTTTGTTAAAGTAATCAAAAATGACCTTTATGTACCTGGAAAAAGATACTGTAAAGTTTAAGTTGAGTCTCACTTTCTAAAATGAGTGACACAAAATATTGAACTTTTTCATCATTTTCTATTTTTTTTTTTTAGATGTACCAGTATATGAACTGTATATATCAGTCTATATCAGCTATAAAATCAGTCTATATCAGCTGTAAATATCAGTCTATATCAGCTATAAAATCAGTCTATATCAGCTGTAAATATCAGTCTATATCAGCTGTTAATATCAGTCTATATCAGCTATTAATATCAGTCTATATCAGCTGTTAATATCAGTCTATATCAGCTGTTTATATCAGTCTATATCAGCTATTAATATCAGTCTATATCAGCTGTTAATATCAGTCTATATCAGCTGTTTAT
This sequence comes from Cheilinus undulatus, assembly GCF_018320785.1. NCBI lineage: Eukaryota > Metazoa > Chordata > Actinopteri > Labriformes > Labridae > Cheilinus > Cheilinus undulatus. The sequence goes on along the minus strand of NC_054876.1, from coordinate 50,576,419 downwards.
ATCAGTCTATATCAGCTATTAATATCAGTCTATATCAGCTGTTAATATCAGTCTATATCAGCTATTAATATCAGTCTATATCAGCTGTTAATATCAGTCTATATCAGCTGTTTATATCAGTCTATATCAGCTATTAATATCAGTCTATATCAGCTGTTAATATCAGTCTATATCAGCTGTTTATATCAGTCTATATCAGCTATTAATATCAGTCTATATCAGCTGTTAATATCAGTCTATGTCAGCTGTAAATATCAGTCTATATCAGCTGTAAATATCAGTCTATATCAGCTGTTAATATCAGTCTATATCAGCTATTAATATCAGTCTATATCAGCTGTTAATATCAGTCTATATCAGCTGTTTATATCAGTCTATATCAGCTATTAATATCAGTCTATATCAGCTGTTAATATCAGTCTATATCAGCTGTTTATATCAGTCTATATCAGCTATTAATATCAGTCTATATCAGCTGTTAATATCAGTCTATATCAGCTATTAATATCAGTCTATATCAGCTGTTAATATCAGTCTATATCAGCTGTTTATATCAGTCTATATCAGCTATTAATATCAGTCTATATCAGCTGTTAATATCAGTCTATATCAGCTGTTTATATCAGTCTATATCAGCTATTAATATCAGTCTATATCAGCTGTTAATATCAGTCTATGTCAGCTGTAAATATCAGTCTATATCAGCTGTAAATATCAGTCTATATCAGCTGTAAATATCAGTCTATATCAGCTGTTAATATCAGTCTATATCAGCTGTTAATATCAGTCTATATCAGCTGTAAATATCAGTCTATATCAGCTGTTAATATCAGTCTATATCAGCTGTAAATATCAGTCTATATCAGCTGTTAATATCAGTCTATATCAGCTGTTAATATCAGTCTATATCAGCTGTAAATATCAGTCTATATCAGCTGTTAATATCAGTCTATATCGGCGACAAAATCAGTCTATATCAGCTGTTAATATCAGTCTATATCAGCTATTAATATCAGTCTATATCAGCTGTTAATATCAGTCTATATCAGCTGTAAATATCAGTCTATATCAGCTGTAAATATCAGTCTATATCAGCTGTAAATATCAGTCTATATCAGCTGTAAATATCAGTCTATATCAGCTGTTTATATCAGTCTATATCAGCTATTAATATCAGTCTATATCAGCTGTTAATATCAGTCTATGTCAGCTGTAAATATCAGTCTATATCAGTTGTTAATATCAGTCTATATCAGCTGTAAATATCAGTCTATATCAGCTGTAAATATCAGTCTATATCAGCTGTTTATATCAGTCTATATCAGCTATTAATATCAGTCTATATCAGCTGTTTATATCAGTCTATATCAGCTGTAAATATCAGTCTATATTAGCTGTTAATATCAGTCTATTTCAGCTGTAATTATCAGTCTATATCAGCTGTTAATATCAGTCTATATCAGCTGTTAATATCAGTCTATATCAGCTGTAATTATCAGTCTATATCAGCTGTTAATATCAGTCTATGTCAGCTGTAATTATCAGTCTATATCAGCTGTTAATATCAGTCTATGTCAGCTGTAAATATCAGTCTATATCAGCTGTAAATATCAGTCTATATCAGCTGTTTATATCAGTCTATATCAGCTATTAATATCAGTCTATTTCAGCTGTTTATATCAGTCTATATCAGCTGTAAATATCAGTCTATATTAGCTGTTAATATCAGTCTATTTCAGCTGTAATTATCAGTCTATATCAGCTGTTAATATCAGTCTATATCAGCTGTTAATATCAGTCTATATCAGCTGTAAATATCAGTCTATATCAGCTGTTAATATCAGTCTATATCGGCGACAAAATCAGTCTATATCAGCTGTTAATATCAGTCTATATCAGCTATTAATATCAGTCTATATCAGCTGTAAATATCAGTCTATGTCAGCTGTAAATATCAGTCTATATCGGCGACAAAATCAGTCTATATCAGCTGTTAATATCAGTCTATATCAGCTGTAAATATCAGTCTATATCAGCTGTAAATATCAGTCTATATCAGCTGTAAATATTAGTCTATATCAGCTGTAAATATCAGTCTATATCAGCTGTTAATATCAGTCTATATCAGCTGTAAATATCAGTCTATATCGGCGACAGAATCAGTCTATATCAGCTGTTAATATCAGTCTATATCAGCTGTTAATATCAGTCTATATCAGCTGTTAATATCAGTCTATATCAGCTGTAAATATCAGTCTATATCAGCTGTTAATATCAGTCTATATCGGCTGTAAATATCAGTCTATATCAGCTGTAAATATCAGTCTATATCAGCTGTTAATATCAGTCTATATCAGCTGTTAATATCAGTCTATATCAGCTGTAAATATCAGTCTATATCGGCGACAAAATCAGTCTATATCAGCTGTTAATATCAGTCTATATCAGCTATTAATATCAGTCTATATCAGCTGTTAATATCAGTCTATATCAGCTGTTAATATCAGTCTATATCAGCTGTAAATATCAGTCTATATCAGCTGTAAATATCAGTCTATATCAGCTGTTAATATCAGTCTATATCAGCTGTTAATATCAGTCTATATCAGCTGTAAATATCAGTCTATATCAGCTGTAAATATCAGTCTATATCAGCTGTAAATATCAGTCTATATCAGCTGTTAATATCAGTCTATATCAGCTGTTAATATCAGTCTATATCAGCTGTTAATATCAGTCTATATCGGCGACAAAATCAGTCTATATCAGCTGTTAATATCAGTCTATATCAGCTGTAAATATCAGTCTATATCAGCTGTAAATATCAGTCTATATCAGCTGTAAATATCAGTCTATATCAGCTGTTAATATCAGTCTATATCAGCTGTAAATATCAGTCTATATCAGCTGTAAATATCAGTCTATATCAGCTGTTAATATCAGTCTATATCAGCTGTTAATATCAGTCTATATCAGCTGTTAATATCAGTCTATATCAGCTGTAAATATCAGTCTATATCAGCTGTTAATATCAGTCTATATCAGCTGTTAATATCAGTCTATATCAGCTGTTAATATCAGTCTATATCAGCTGTAAATATCAGTCTATATCAGCTGTAGATATTGGCCTATATTAGCTGTTAAAATTAGCCTATATTAGTTGTTAAACGTTATTGTTGTAAATGAATGTATATTTTGTCTAGTTGTATTTGTGTAGTTGAGTGTTAGCTACTAAGCTACATGCTAATGTTGATTGCTATCTTTATCTGTGATTAAATAACACAAACTTTAGACACCCCATTCATACAGTAATATTCTGGTCGATGAGGAAAGTGAATTCATATAAAAAAAATGGCCCCATCACTAAGATTCTTGTGGCTGGACTACCTTAAATCTGGACCCAGTCCTGTCAGAGTGTGGGAGGTGAACTATGACCTTTCTAAGAAGCTCAGGAAGCACATAAAGGAATAAATATTTTTTTTGTGTCTTATATATTGTTTATTACCCTCAGGATTAGCAGAAGAAAAAAAAAGAACAGTACTGGAGCTTAAAACATGCAGTGAAGGTTCCTGATTCCCCACATGGAAGGCGATGGCGACATTGTCCCAGACATACCACTCTGGGGTCCAAGGGAGGGTTCTCGCTCTCATCTGCTGTAGATCATTTCTGTAGATCAATTCATTCCTGAAAAGTACAGAAAAATAAAGCAGATCAACCCTGGTACTGTGGTTCATTTATAGAAGCTGAATTCAGCGATGGTGGATAAGAAAAACACAAAGGCCACATAATGTGGTCTGAGGGCCACATCACAGACTCTGAGGACCACATCACAAACTCTGAGGACCACATCACAAACTCTGAGGACCACATCACTGACTCTGAGGACCACATCACAGACTCTGAGGACCACATCACAGACTCTGAGGACCACATCACAGACTCTGAGGGCCACATCACAGACTCTGAGGACCACATCACAGACTCTGAGGACCACATCACAGACTCTGAGGACCACATCACAGACTCTGAGGACCACATCACAGACTCTGAGGACCACATTCCTGGTCTGAGGACCACATCACAGACTCTGAGGGCCACATCACAGACTCTGAGGACCACATCACAGACTCTGTTGAGAACATTTCCACCACACTCGACTGATATGAAAACACACTTTGCAATAAACAAAAGGGGGACAATAGCAGAGCCCAGAGGGACGCCACAACTCAGCAAGACCACTGAGGAAAAAACAGGAGAAAATGTCAATTTTAAAAACTTTTTCTGTTACTTGTTTGTTCTTTTCATGGTTTCTGATGATTTCTTTGTTTCTATTAAATTCACAAAAACGGAACCTGCGACATTCAAAGATTCCAGCGTTCACTTCCTGTGAGCGGTTCACTTCCTGTGAGCGGTTCTTACCAGTGCATCTTACACATCGCCTCAGGCCTCCACAGGAAGTAGCCGTCTCTGTAACAGCAGACTGCGCCTGGGTGGTCTGTCAGTAATGGGTACCGTTTGGACCACTCCTGATTGGCTGGGCTGTGGACCAGCACGACGTACATCACTTCCTGTTTGTAGAGGACGGTCTCCATCACCCGCATGACGGGCTCAGCTCCTCCGCAAAACTGGAGACAGAAAAAAGTGCATGACTGTCAGTGTCAAAGCATCAGTGCTGTTAATGACCATTAATCACTGAATTTATAGATTGAATTGAAAATGATCTCCCTTTGTTATCACAGTTTGAAATTTTCCCTTTCTTGCTTTCAAAATAATTTTTGGTTTCATTTTGGATCTTTTCCTGTCTTAATCTGCGGGTCATTGACTTCCTATTTGGATGCACACCTGCTTTTATTTTGAAAGAAAATAAGGTTCAAAGGTTTAACAGGAACTTAACCACAGAAAAATGAGTTTGTGATGGATTGTAAAGGACATAAGTGAACCGTAAAAAGGTTCAGATGTCTTCTGGCCTGTCCTCTGAACTGGGAAGGGCCACAGGCCAGATTGGATCACGGGTCACCGTTAATGGGGTGCACCATAAACCACTAGGCCAGGGTAAAGGACACATTAAGGAGCAGAGTTGGGCTGATGTTCCATCACTGTGGCTGCAGGGAGACGCTGATGTGCCTTAACCAAAGTGTGTTAAAGGGGAAGGTTTTACCTGTTTCTTGTAGGCGTTCAGCACCTTCTCCAGGGGGAAGGTGAAGCGGTACGAGCCCAGTCTGGAGCTGCTGTGGAAGGCCGGGGGGGTGGCGAACCTGTGCAGGAAGCGCCACTGCCTTCGTCTCTGCTTCCAGGTCCAGTAAGGGTAGGTGGTCTCCAAGAGCCTCCTCTCAGCTGAGGCTATCTCCTCTGGACCCACATCCAGACTCCACCACAGGAAGCCATCACCCCAGGGATTCATGAAGCCTCTCTCGTTCCAAATGCCCCATAACCCATCCTGGTCTGTGTCATGTCCCAGACCACACACATAAAACTCAGGCCGAGGGTAGTTCGGGATGTTTTTTCTGTAGAGATATTAACTATAAACTCTACTGGCTCTGGCTGCATCTCTCAGCTGGTCCAGCTTCAGATGGCGACCTTTGACAGCATGATATTTGAATCCTCTCCTATTCCAGTGAGTCTCCATGATCAGACAGCCGATGATTTAAAGTGTTGAAGATTAAAAGAGGAAGAGAACTTTCCGCTCTCTGAGATCAAACTGCGATAGAAAGATAAGACCCTCCTACTTCCTCATTCCAAGGCAGTGACGTCATAAAGTTTTACTCCTCTTCTTGTCTCTCTCTCTGCATCTGTTGGTTTTGTTTTTATCCTTTTTTCTTATTAAAGTGTGTTGATCCTGGACATGTCTTTATGTGAAATATAAATGACATGGAACTCTTCAGATATGTCCAACGTCTGTGTTAAAGAGCAGGTTTGTTTAGTTCAAGGCCGTATATCAGTGAACTCATAGATAACAGCACACTGAGTGCTGGCTGAGGCCTGCTGGAGCCGCCACACAGAAGATAAGAACGCTCCACATACAAAAGATCCACTGAAAAGGGACTCAAGTTTTGGTTTTAGTTTGAGCTGAAGGTCCACCAGCAGACACAAGAAAAACCCAACAACCTAAACACGCACGGGAACATAAGCAAGGAAGAAGAAGCAGCCAACTTTGGCCCCTGATTATGGCCCTGCTAACCTTGCAAAGCAGTGGCGAATCCATCTTCAAAGCTCCCGTCTGAACCGTTTGGGCCCGGTTAGAAAGTGACAGGACCAATCAGGGTCGAGGGCGCAGCGGAGTCGTGAAGTTTGCAAGCAGCAACAAGAGACCGGTGCAATTATGGCAGAAGAGATCAGCATGGATGCTGCTAAAGCGCCAGTTTATCAGAACTTGACGACATTTCTTGGTTAAAAGAAGAACAAAGAACAGCAGTGAGTTGTTTTCAGAAACGACAAAAGTCGTGTACTGACATGTCTACAGTCGCCATGGTTACTGTTATTCCTCAGTGGCGGCTACGTCACCAGTGTTAATTTTGCCAGCTATTATTATTTTTAGTCTTAGTTTTAGTCTTTAAATGAAATGCATTTTAGTTTTAGTCTAGATTTAGTCGACGAAAACTCAAAACATTTTAGTCTGGTTTTAGTCGTCACAGATCTATTTTTGTTAGTCTCAGTCTAGTTTTAGTCATCACAGATCTATTTTTGTTAGTCTCAGTCTAGTTTTAGTCATCACAGATCTATTTTTGTTAGTCTCAGTCTAGTTTCAGTCATCACAGATCTATTTTTGTTAGTCTCAGTCTAGTTTTAGTCATCACAGATCTATTTTTGTTAGTCTCAGTCTAGTTTTAGTCATCACAGATCTATTTTTGTTAGTCTCAGTCTAGTTTTAGTCATCACAGATCTATGATTGTTAGTCCCAGTCTAGTTTTAGTCATCACAGATCTATTTTTGTTAGTCTCAGTCTAGTTTTAGTCATCACAGATCTATGATTGTTAGTCCCAGTCTAGTTTTAGTCATCACAGATCTATTTTTGTTAGTCTCAGTCTAGTTTTAGTCATCACAGATCTATTTTTGTTAGTCTCAGTCTAGTTTTAGTCATCACAGATCTATTTTTGTTAGTCTCAGTCTAGTTTTAGTCATCACAGATCTATTTTTGTTAGTCTCAGTCTAGTTTCAGTCATCACAGATCTATGATTGTTAGTCCCAGTCTAGTTTTAGTCATCACAGATCTATTTTTGTTAGTCTCAGTCTAGTTTTAGTCATCACAGATCTATGATTGTTAGTCCCAGTCTAGTTTTAGTCATCACAGATCTATTTTTGTTAGTCTCAGTCTAGTTTTAGTCATCACAGATCTATTTTTGTTAGTCTCAGTCTAGTTTTAGTCATCACAGATCTATTTTTGTTAGTCTCAGTCTAGTTTTAGTCATCACAGATCTATGATTGTTAGTCTCAGTCTAGTTTTAGTCATCACAGATCTATGATTGTTAGTCTCAGTCTAGTTTTAGTCATCACAGATCTATTTTTGTTAGTCTTAGTCTAGTTTTAGTCATCACAGATCTATTTTTGTTAGTCTCAGTCTAGTTTTAGTCATCACAGATCTATTTTTGTTAGTCTTAGTCTAGTTTTAGTCATCACAGATCTATTTTTGTTAGTCTTAGTCTAGTTTTAGTCATCACAGATCTATTTTTGTTAGTCTCAGTCTAGTTTCAGTCATCACAGATCTATTTTTGTTAGTCCCAGTCTAGTTTTAGTCATCACAGATCTATGATTGTTAGTCTCAGTCTAGTTTTAGTCATCACAGATCTATTTTTGTTAGTCTTAGTCTAGTTTTAGTCATCACAGATCTATTTTTGTTAGTTTTGAAAAAGGAAAAGTACCTTTTGAAAAAAAGGTTGTCGATGAATCGTTTTCGTCATAGTTTTAGTCGATGAAATTAGAATAGAAAAGAATAGAATAGAATAGAATAATTCTTTATTGTCCATCGAGGCGGAAAATTGTCCTTGGCTCACCAGCACAGGAGACTGACAGCACTAAAATACAAACACTGTCATTCATAAAGATACAATATACACAATAATATAACATAATAGACACAGTAAAAACAGAGGTAAGATGTAGTCAAAATAGGAACACAAGTAGAGGTAAAATGGGATCGAGTAAAATAACTCAAACATAGAGGTCGAGCAGTTCAGGTCATACGTGTGGATTGGTGACTTTGTCGAATTCAAGATGGCGATGGCATTTGGTACAAAGGGTTTTTGAAAGGACCTTTGGCCAGAGGAGCTCTGTAGCGCCTCCCAGACTTCAGAAGCTCAAACCGACAGGACAGAGGAACAGAGCTGTCTGCCAGGATTCTCCCAGCTTTCCTCCTCGTCCTGTCAGTGTAAATGTGGGCCAGAGGCTTCTGGGGTTTTCCCACAATTTTACCAGCTGTTTTCACAATTCTGTTTAGCTTGACCTTAGCTTGACCTTACACTTGCAGCTCAAGTGATCAAACCAGGCACAGAGATGAAATGTTAGCCCTCGCTCCCGTGTAGTCTTTATCTCCATCTGTCCTTGTTTTTCCATAAAACGGACGTGCAGAAAGGTGTTCATAAAGTACTCATTTTTCAACATTTTTTTTTTTACTTTCACTGCTTCAGATCTCTTCAACAGCTTCAACCCTGATCACTAAAAAAAGAAATTAAAAAATTTAATGTTACACGCTTTTTATGCCAGTTATTGTCCACCATGTCACCGCTACTTTTTATAGTAAAAACACAAAAACACCATTATTCCCATATAAAATGATCTAGAAAAAAAAATCTTTTTTCAATAAATAGAGTCTGGGCCATGCCAATGATGAGTAGTAAAATTGATTTTGATGCATCAAAATTTTTTCTGTAGTGCCAAATTTCATATTTTAGCTCCATCTGTCCTTGTTTGTCCAGAAAACGGACATGCAGAAAGATGTTAATAAAATACTAATTTTTCTTATTTTTAAACTTTCACTGCTTCAGATCTCTTCAACAACTTCAACCCTGACCACTAAAAAATAAAAAAAATTAAAAATTCAAAGTTACACCCTTTTTATGCCAGTTATTGTCCACTATGCCTCTGACTGTGATTCAGTGAGATAGCGTCCATGCTAAACAGATGAGTCTATCAGAGCCAAAAACACGCCAGTGTTACCCTCCTTTTCTCAGCCTCCTCCTCTACCAAATCATATGAGAGTGAATGCATTTGTTCATGTTAGGTTTATTTTATGTACAGACATAAAGAATCAGAGGAAATATGTAGGATATGAATCACCAACACGAGCATTTCCACCTCTAACCAAAATGTGACCACAAATATGCCACTCACCTGCAGATATAAATGTACTGCATATTTGAGATATGACATATTCTCTCCTATTGATGGAAAGGACCTGTGCATCCTCATGCATGTCCATCCACTTGCTATGAAGTGAGGGTAAAGTTGAAATTGTCCAAATGTCCCCCTTTCTTAGTCTCAGACTGCAGAACTCAGAGGTAACATTTTTGACTGTAAACACTCCACTTACGGCCTGTCCATCTGTAAACATAGACGCAGATTCACACCCGAGCACACACGTAGGAGCACACACACTTTTCCTTACACATGTAGCCCACTCTCAGACATCCATATCTAGTGGCACCAATCGTTTCATTTAAGTCTGATGGTGTTTAGTGGGTGAAATAGCGCTTCAAACAGTCTGGGTCCTTTGAAGGTAAACCATGTCTGTGCTACCAAAGGGATTAAAATAATGGGCTTGCACAATCTGCTGGATCACTGTTGAATGGTGAAATTTAGATCCCTGGAGATCGACTGCAATTAAACAGTTTTTATATGTTGGTTTTGTGCCATAGACACACAGTCAAAAAAACTGTTTGTAATGGAAGTCTATTGTCTGATTTCAGACAAACAAGGATGGATGGAGCTATTTCACATCAATCGAGTTCTATGGACAACACGTCTTTTTTTTTTAAATGAAGAAAAATAATAACTCTGGCCAAATTTGATGCTTTAATCTATAAATATGTGACTATCAACTCAAAAAAAATGATGATAAAAATGATGAATGTCCTCAAAACGGACATAGTAGGATCCGAGGGTTAAGACACTCTCGATATGTGCAGAATTCACAAGCTCTAAAATCTGCGGATCAACACTGTATGTCACGTGTTTTGTTGCTCTGATTGGCCCGTAAAGACGTGACAGACAGAACATTCATCCAATCACCCTCCGAGTTTTTTTCAGAGCCTCTGCCCTGTCCCATACGCTGTCTATGAGAGCTTTACGTCCATCAGGTCAGGTTATGGCCCTGGCCTTTGAGGAACAAAAAAGTCTTGGCCATTTCCACCAATGGCATGTGTTCTTACTACGTGCCTGAGATGAAGTTGCGGGGGAAAAATGTCAGGCTTCCTGTTGGTTTGACAACATGGGTCTGGAGGGCCTGAAGAGATTCTTATGATTTTTTAAAATCCTAAGTCAGACCTGCTGCAAGGCCTGAATTTTTGAAATATTGAAGGTGGCACCACTGAGCTATTAAGCCCTAAAAACCCTACTTCCTGTTTTATGGCGTTCACTTCATTGCCATGGTGACAGGATTAGAGGCAGGAGATCATGATATGGCATAGATCTTGGGATGTTCCATTCAATTTTTTGAGGAAGATTTTACCAACCATGTAGGCAAAATCACAACCAAATAAATCCCTGCCTGCCGTCAGCAGGGGGCGCTGTGACAGAATGAAACATAAATGATCTGAATGCGTCCCGGCTGGGAGTCTGATCATGACTGTGAAGTTTGGTGATGACTGGCATCAGCGCTGTGGAGTTATAATGAATTATGTGTTTGGCACAGTGCCAACATTCGCCATCCATCTTCGGCGCCATGTTGTTGCTCCGCCCTATGGTGAAAACTCAAACTTTGAATAGCTAACAATCTCCCAGTTATCTAAAATGAGTTTAACATTTCTGGAGTCAATCAGATGAAATCCCTCAGAGGAGATCATCCAGATGTGATGATTGTAAATCGGCCTAAAAAAGCCAAAATTCAAACTTTACCCTTTATTATTTCACTTCCTGTACATTCTTTAAAAAGACAGTATATTAGTTTTTAATTTGTCTGATACATATGACATGATACATATATGTGCTGACGTTCATGCATGTAGTTCAATGATCCTTACAAATGATGACACATTTGTAAGGATCATGCATTTGTGGGATGAGCAGCAGAGCTGAGTATGTGGGTTGCGCCCATGAAAAATGTGCCAAATCTTCTCTGCCAATGCCAAACAGCTGATTCTGCTGTTGCTATTGACTCTTGTTTTGAGCTTCTGGTACCTCCAGGTGCTCCAATCAGGTGTCTGATTGGCAGCACCTGTGAGCGTGGGCGGGGCTTCAGTGGTCAGTAGATGTCTGCTTCAAGAATCGCCATGCCACGCTTGACTGATCTGGATAGGGCCCGTCAGTTGGGCAACTTCAGTCTGGTGTTGCTCTAAACCAAGCTGCAGCATTGTTTGGAGTGAACCCTAGTACCATCTCCAGACTGAAGACCATGTCCCATCTAACGGAGAATGTCAGAGACAGGCCGCCAAGTGGGCGTCCCAAGAAGACCACACCCCAAGAATACTGTTTTCTCTCCCTGTCAGCAAGAACTCTATCCTCCAAGATGACAACACTCGCCCCCACAGAGCGGGGTTTATCAGAGACTACCTCCAGAATCTGGGAGTGGAGAGGATGGAATGGCCTGCCAGCAGTCCTGACCTTTAACCCCATTGAACTCTTGTGGGATCAGCTTGGGCGTGCTGTTGGTGCCAGAGTGACCAACACAACCACGTTGGCTGACTGGAGACTAATGCTGGTGGAAGAATGGGATGCCATCCCACAGCAGTGTGTGACCAGGCTGGTGACCAGCATGAGGGGGAGGAGCCAGGCTGGTGACCAGCATGAGGGGGAGGAGCCAGGCTGGTGACCAGCATGAGGAGGAGGAGCCAGGCTGTTGTGGCTGTGATTGGCTCTTCTACTGAGGCTTCTGTTTGTTAAATGAATAAATTGTTAAATTTTCAATCTGTCTTGCTTATTCAAACTTCAATAATCCAATCACCAAACACCAAACAAGAGTCAACAGCAGAATCAGCTGTTTGGCATTGGCAGAGAAGATTTGGTACATTTTTCATGGGTGCACATAGCCACAACCCAAAATGATAGGTGTGAAACCTCCCCTAAACCATTGTCCGGACCAAACAGCCAGACCTATATATATATATATATATATATATATATATATATATATATATATAACAACAATAACAACATGGGATCAAGCCATGATAACTAATGTTGCTATGTTAGCAAAGATGCTAACAACAACACAGGATCAAGCCATGATAACTGATGTTGCTAATGTTAGCAAAGATGCTAACAACAACACAGGATCAAGCCATGATAGCTAATGTTGCTAATGTTAGCAAAGATGCTAACAACAACACAGGATCAAGCCATGATAACTGATGTTGCTAATGTTAGCAAAGATGCTAACAACAACACAGGATCAGGCCATGATAACTGATGTTGCTAATGTTAGCAAAGATGCTAACAACAACACAGGATCAAGCCATGATAGCTAATGTTGCTAATGCTAGCAAAGACACTAACAACAACATGTTAGCATGGATAAAGCCATAATGCCATACTACACCAGTGCAGTCCAGTTGACCTGATGTCTCCCTAAAATAACAACATCTCAGCTAACTAATGTGACTGTAGACCATCGCTGACAACAAGGGGCTTCAAGACATCATCCGGGTCTCCTCTGATGACCCCTACCACAGAACACCTAGGAGAACTACAGTCACAAGAATCTGTTAATTGTATGACAGATAAAAAGACAACTAAACTGTAGCAGCTGGGCCGAGCTACATTTATTACACTGAGGAAAGACTGCTGGACATCAGTCAGCTACTTCAGCTACCTCGGGGTAACAGCACACCTGATCATTACCTTTACAGCACAACTTAATTTCTACCTGATGTGTTTGTCTGCTGGGCTCTACTGCAGTTTATAAATATTATTGCTTTGTTTACATTTTACTGAGTGTCCCAACTTTTCTAGAATCAACCTTGTAGGTTTAATTGAGAGGGGGGTTACCTGCTCCTTGTAGGCTCTCATCAGCTCCTCCAGGGTTAGGGTGAAGCGGTATGATCCCAGTCTGGAGCTGCTCAGGAAGGCCGGGGAGGAGGCGAACTCAGACAGGAAGCTCTGCTGATTCTGGATCTGCTCCTCAGTCTGGTCTGGGTAGGTGGTCTCCAGGAGTCTCCTCTCAGCTGAGACTATCTCCTCTGGACCCACGTCCAGACTCCACCACAAAAAGTCCTTTCCCCAGAAATTCATGAAGCCCTTCTTCTTCCTGATTCCCTCTAATCCATCTCCATGAGTGTCATGTCTCAGACGACACACATGAAACTCAGGACGGGGGTAGTCCGGGATGTTTTCTTTGTAGAGGTAGTTATTATCAACTCCACTGGCTCTGGCTGCTTCCTTCAGCTCATTCAGCTTCAGATGGCGACCTTTGACAGCACGATATTTATATCGTCTCCTATTCCAGTGAGTCTCCATGATCAGACAGCTGATGTAATTAAAGAGAGGGTGAAAAATGTCCTGTTGACTGGAGGGAGCTCTCAGCTGTCTGTAAAGCTCTCAGCTGTCTGTAAAGCTCTCAGCTGTCTGTAAAGCTCTCAGCTGTCTGTAAAGCTCTCAGCTGTCATGCTCCTAACAGCGGTCAGAAGTCCTTTCCCCAGAAATTCATGAAGCCCTTCTTCTTCCTGATTCCCTCTAATCCATCTCCATGAGTGTCATGTCTCAGACGACACACATGAAACTCAGGACGGGGGTAGTCCGGGATGTTTTCTTTGTAGAGGTAGTTATTATCAACTCCACTGGCTCTGGCTGCTTCCTTCAGCTCATTCAGCTTCAGATGGCGACCTTTGACAGCATGATATTTATATCGTCTCCTATTCCAGTGAGTCTCCATGATCAGACAGCTGATGTAATTAAAGAGAGGGTGAAAAATGTCCTGTTGACTGGAGGGAGCTCTCAGCTGTCTGTAAAGCTCTCAGCTGTCTGTAAAGCTCTCAGCTGTCTGTAAAGCTCTCAGCTGTCTGTAAAGCTCTCAGCTGTCTGTAAAGCTCTCAGCTGTCTGTAAAGCTCTCAGCTGTCATGCTCCTAACAGCGGTCAGAGTCCACTGTGAGTAAAGAAATAAAAGCCACTCCTCTACTTCACCCTCTCTCACTTCCTCCCTCTCTGCTCCAGGAGTGTTTGTTTCAAATCAGTTCCTGTGTGAATCCGGTCTTTGGTATCAGAAATAAACTAAAAATGACAGGAAACTTCAGAGATATACGATGTGTTTAAAGAGGAAGGTCAGGCTTTGGTTTTGTACGAGGCATCATAAAAAAATCAGAAACAGAAAAGAACAGCTGCTGACAAACGAACTTTAGTCAAGTCCAAACTACCATTCAGGGTCCCGATCTCAATAAAAGTATATCAGACTGACCTCAGTGATAACATGGCGCCTATTAAGGTGATAGCTTTAAGAATTAGTTCCTGTTCCTGTTAATGCTCTGAGACTGAGAATGTGGCCTTCAGAGTCAGTGATGTGGTCCTCAGAGTCTGTGATGTGGTCCTCAGAGTCTGTGATGTGGTCCTCAGAGTCTGTGATGTGGTCCTCAGAGTCAGTGATGTGGTCCTCAGAGTCAGTGATGTGGTCCTCAGAGTCTGTGATGTGGTCCTCAGAGTCTGTGATGTGGTCCTCAGAGTCTGTGATGTGGTCCTCAGAGTCTGTGATGTGGTCCTCAGAGTCAGTGATGTGGTCCTCAGAGTCTGTGATGTGGTCCTCAGAGTCAGTGATGTGGTCCTCAGAGTCTGTGATGTGGTCCTCAGAGTCAGTGATGTGGTCCTCAGAGTCAGTGATGTGGTCCTCAGAGTCTGTGATGTGGACCTCAGAGTCTGTGATGTGGTCCTCAGAGTCAGTGATGTGGTCCTCAGAGTCAGTGATGTGGTCCTCAGAGTCAGTGATGTGGTCCTCAGAGTCAGTGATGTGGTCCTCAGAGTCAGTGATGTGGTCCTCAGAGTCAGTGATGTGGTCCTCAGAGTAAGTGATGTGGTCCTCAGAGTCTGTGATGTGGTCCTCAGAGTCTGTGATGTGGTCCTCAGAGTCTGTGATGTGGTCCTCAGAGTCTGTGATGTGGTCCTCAGAGTCTGTGATGTGGTCCTCAGAGTCTGTGATGTGGTCCTCAGAGTAAGTGATGTGGTCCTCAGAGTCTGTGATGTGGTCCTCAGAGTCTGTGATGTGGTCCTCAGAGTCTGTGATGTGGTCCTCAGAGTCATTTGGTAACAGAAACTTCAGAAAATCAAGAGTATCATTAGCATGTCTGCCCTGCTAGGGTGCAGAGACGCTGTTTGACTGTTGTGTGGTGCGTTCAAGAACATTACGTTTTAATGAAGACTTTAGGAAAAGCCTAAGACAGGGTTTATTGAATCCCCCGATGTAAAACATCGACTTAAACTATTGAATCTGAGGTGGGGCTCTGTTTGTTCCTGACCTTTACTCTCAGAACCTCATTCCTCTTCACAGCCCAGCTGATCTCGCTGTAGTCTGCTTGTGAACATTCACTTCCTCGCTCTTGGGGCCCCTGGTTGCTACGGGGCCCTAAGCAGCCACTTATGTCGCTCTGCTGAGCATGCTCAGAACAGGTCTAGTAATGCCCAGCTGTTCGGGGGTTAGCTCTTCTCTGATCCGGCTCTGACTGATTTTGTTACCAACATTTTAGTTGCGTCGCGACAGTTCGACTTTTTCTAACTGAATGTACGACCTCAGTTCCCAAAAAGTTTGGTTTCTGTGAAAAATGTAAATAAAAAAAGATTGTCAAATGTCATAAACCCTTATTTTATTCACAATAGAACATAAACAACATCTCAGGAGTTAAACTGGGACATTTTAGCATTAAATGAAAATTTTAGCCCATCTTTGATTTACTGTGGTAAAGTTTGGCCTTCTACATGTTTGATCTCCTTTTTATCACTTTTTCCAGCCGGCTTTGTGACTTTTCGGCCACTCTTTGCTCATTTTACCTCTGACCACCTGTTTTTTTTACTCTTTTTGTTGTTTTTGCTTTGTTTGTCCCGTTTTTGAACTTTGACTCTTTTTTTTAACCACTTACTTTTTCAGCCAATTTTGTGTCTTTTTGCCCATTTGAGCCTCTTAAACCATTTTTGCCACATTTAACCCCATTTTTGACACTTTATGACCCTTTCACCTCAGAGTCTGTGAGTTCAGCAGCCAATTTTTTGACTTTGCAGCCATTTTATGCCCACTTTTCCTCTTTTCAACCCATTTTTCACTCTTTTCAGTCTTTTTTTTTTTTTTTTTAATACAATTTTGTGACA
>NC_054876.1:50436666-50559890 GCF_018320785.1 Cheilinus undulatus | reverse complement strand
TTTATTAATCATCTTTAGTTATTATCTTTATTATCTTTATTTATCATCTTTATTATCTTTATCATCTTTATTATTTTTACTTATTTTCTGTTTTTATCATCTTTAATAGTGGGGATGCTCAGCATCCCCACTATTAATATTTCATTATCTCTATGTATCATCTTTATCTACCACTTTTATTTATAACCTTTATTCATAATCTTTATTTACTTCTACTGTGCATCTTAAAGGAAGGAATGGCCCATGCTGTTCTGATTCAAGTTTTTTTTGGAGACAGGAGAATAGATTAGAATGGATTTTGCAGCTCTGCTTTATGATGAAATAAAATTCTCAGAAGGTGATTGGACAAATGTTCTGTCACATTCATGACAGCCAATCAGAGACGAGCACAGCTCTGAAAGGTAATGTGAGCTCATCAGGCAGGAACAGACGTTGGAGCTTGTTGGTGAACAAATTCATTCATTAAGGAGAGCAGAAACATCTCGTCTGCAAAGAAGAGCTGTCAGTGTGGTTCTTTGTTCCTCTTTTATTAAAGAAGAGCTGTCAGCGTGGTTCTTTGTTCCTCTTTTATTAAAGAAGAGCTGTCAGTGTGGTTCTTTGTTCCTCTTTATTAGCAATATTGTCATGGTTATAGCTGTTCCTCTTTTATTAAAGAAGAGCTGTCAGCGTGGTTCTTTGTTCCTCTTTTATTAAAGAAGAGCTGTCAGCGTGGTTCTTTGTTCCTCTTTTATTAAAGAAGAGCTGTCAGCGTGGTTCTTTGTTCCTCTTTTATTAAAGAAGAGCTGTCAGTGTGGTTCTTTGTTCCTCTTTTATTAAAGAAGAGCTGTCAGTGTGGTTCTTTGTTCCTCTTTTATTAAAGAAGAGCTGTCAGTGTGGTTCTTTGTTCCTCTTTTATTAAAGAAGAGCTGTCAGCGTGGTTCTTTGTTCCTCTTTTATTAAAGAAGAGCTGTCAGCGTGGTTCTTTGTTCATGTTTTTTTACAGAAGAGCTGTCAGAGTGGTTCTTTGTTCCTCATTTATTAAAGAAGAGCTGTCAGCGTGGTTCTTTGTTCCTCTTTATTAAAGAAGAGCTGTCAGCGTGGTTCTTTGTTCCTCTTTATTAAAGAAGAGCTGTCAGTGTGGTTCTTTGTTCCTCTTTTATTAAAGAAGAGCTGTCAGCGTGGTTCTTTGTTCCTCTTTATTAAAGAAGAGCTGTCAGCGTGGTTCTTTGTTCCTCTTTATTAAAGAAGAGCTGTCAGTGTGGTTCTTTGTTCCTCTTTATTAAAGAAGAGCTGTCAGCGTGGTTCTTTGTTCCTCTTTATTAAAGAAGAGCTGTCAGTGTGGTTCTTTGTTCCTCTTTTATTAAAGAAGAGCTGTCAGTGTGGTTCTTTGTTCCTCTTTTATTAAAGAAGAGCTGTCAGCGTGGTTCTTTGTTCCTCTTTTATTAAAGAAGAGCTGTCAGTGTGGTTCTTTGTTCCTCTTTTATTAAAGAAGAGCTGTCAGTGTGGTTGTTTGTTGCTCTTTATTAAAGAAGAGCTGTCAGTGTGGTTCTTTGTTCCTCTTTTATTAAAGAAGAGCTGTCAGTGTGGTTCTTTGTTCCTCTTTTATTAAAGAAGAGCTGTCAGTGTGGTTCTTTGTTCCTCTTTTATTAAAGAAGAGCTGTCAGCGTGGTTCTTTGTTCCTCTTTTATTAAAGAAGAGCTGTCAGCGTGGTTCTTTGTTCCTCTTTTATTAAAGAAGAGCTGTCAGTGTGGTTCTTTGCTCCTCTTTTGATAAAGAAGAGCTGTCAGTGTGGTTCTTTGCTCCTCTTTTGATAAAGAAGAGCTGTCAGCGTGGTTCTTTGTTCCTCTTTTATTAAAGAAGAGCTGTCAGTGTGGTTCTTTGTTCCTCTTTTATTAAAGAAGAGCTGTCAGCGTGGTTCTTTGTTCCTCTTTTATTAAAGAAGAGCTGTCAGTGTGGTTCTTTGTTCCTCTTTTATTAAAGAAGAGCTGTCAGTGTGGTTCTTTGTTCCTCTTTTATTAAAGAAGAGCTGTCAGCGTGGTTCTTTGTTCCTCTTTTATTAAAGAAGAGCTGTCAGCGTGGTTCTTTGTTCCTCTTTTATTAAAGAAGAGCTGTCAGTGTGGTTCTTTGTTCCTCTTTTATTAAAGAAGAGCTGTCAGCGTGGTTCTTTGTTCCTGTTTTATTAAAGAAGAGCTGTCAGCGTGGTTCTTTGTTCCTCTTTTATTAAAGAAGAGCTGTCAGCGTGGTTCTTTGTTCCTCTTTTATTAAAGAAGAGCTGTCAGTGTGGTTCTTTGTTCCTCTTTTATTAAAGAAGAGCTGTCAGTGTGGTTCTTTGTTCCTCTTTTATTAAAGAAGAGCTGTCAGCGTGGTTCTTTGTTCCTCTTTTATTAAAGAAGAGCTGTCAGTGTGGTTCTTTGTTCCTCTTTTATTAAAGAAGAGCTGTCAGTGTGGTTCTTTGTTCCTCTTTTATTAAAGAAGAGCTGTCAGCGTGGTTCTTTGTTCCTCTTTTATTAAAGAAGAGCTGTCAGTGTGGTTCTTTGTTCCTCTTTTATTAAAGAAGAGCTGTCAGTGTGGTTCTTTGTTCCTCTTTTATTAAAGAAGAGCTGTCAGTGTGGTTCTTTGTTCCTCTTTATTAAAGAAGAGCTGTCAGTGTGGTTCTTGTTCCTCTTTTATTAAAGAAGAGCTGTCAGTGTGGTTCTTTGTTCCTCTTTTATTAAAGAAGAGCTGTCAGTGTGTTCTTTGTTCCTCTTTTATTAAAGAAGAGCTGTCAGAGTGGTTCTTTGTTCCACTTTTATTAAAGAAGAGCTGTCAGTGTGGTTCTTTGTTCCTCTTTTATTAAAGAAGAGCTGTCAGTGTGGTTCTTTGTTCCTCTTTTATTAAAGAAGAGCTGTCAGTGTGGTTCTTTGTTCCTCTTTTATTAAAGAAGAGCTGTCAGTGTGGTTCTTTGTTCCTCTTTTATTAAAGAAGAGCTGTCAGTGTGGTTCTTTGTTCTTCTTTTAATCAAGAGCTGTCAGTGTGGTTCTTTGTTCCTCTTTTATTAAAGAAGAGCTGTCAGTGGTTCTTTGTTCCTCTTTTATTAAAGAAGAGCTGTCAGCGTGGTTCTTTGTTCCTCTTTATTAAAGAAGAGCTGTCAGCGTGGTTCTTTGTTCCTCTTTATTAAACAAGAGCTGTCAGTGTGGTTCTTTGTTCCTCTTTTATTAAAGAAGAGCTGTCAGGGTGGTTCTTTGTTCCTCTTTTATTAAAGAAGAGCTGTCAGTGTGGTTCTTTGTTCCTCTTTATTAAAGAAGAGCTGTCAGTGTGGTTCTTTGTTCCTCTTTTATTAAAGAAGAGCTGTCAGTGGTTCTTTGTTCCTCTTTTATTAAAGAAGAGCTGTCAGTGTGGTTCTTTGTTCCTCTTTATTAAAGAAGAGCTGTCAGTGTGGTTCTTTGTTCCTCTTTATTAAAGAAGAGCTGTCAGTGTGGTTCTTTGTTCCTCTTTATTAAAGAAGAGCTGTCAGTGTGGTTCCTCTTTTTATTAAAGAAGAGCTGTCAGTGTGGTTCTTTGTTCCTCTTTATTAAAGAAGAGCTGTCAGTGTGGTTCTTTGTTCCTCTTTATTAAAGAAGAGCTGTCAGTGTGGTTCTTTGTTCCTCTTTTATTAAAGAAGAGCTGTCAGTGTGGTTCTTTGTTCCTCTTTTATTAAAGAAGAGCTGTCAGCGTGGTTCTTTGTTCCTCTTTTATTAAAGAAGAGCTGTCAGTGGTTCTTTGTTCCTCTTTATTAAAGAAGAGCTGTCAGTGTGGTTCTTTGTTCCTCTTTATTAAAGAAGAGCTGTCAGTGTGGTTCTTTGTTCCTCTTTATTAAAGAAGAGCTGTCAGCGTGGTTCTTTGTTCCTCTTTATTAAAGAAGAGCTGTCAGCGTGGTTCTTGTTCCTCTTTATTAAAGAAGAGCTGTCAGCGTGGTTCTTTGTTCCTCTTTTATTAAAGAAGAGCTGTCAGTGTGGTTCTTTGTTCCTCTTTATTAAAGAAGAGCTGTCAGTGTGGTTCTTGTTCCTCTTTATTAAAGAAGAGCTGTCAGTGGTTCTTTGTTCCTCTTTATTAAAGAAGAGCTGTCAGCTGTGGTTCTTTGTTCCTCTTTATTAAAGAAGAGCTGTCAGTGTGGTTCTTTGTTCCTCTTTATTAAAGAAGAGCTGTCAGTGTGGTTCTTTGTTCCTCTTTATTAAAGAAGAGCTGTCAGTGTGGTTCTTTGTTCCTCTTTATTAAAGAAGAGCTGTCAGCGTGGTTCTTTGTTCCTCTTTTATTAAAGAAGAGCTGTCAGCGTGGTTCTTTGTTCCTCTTTATTAAAGAAGAGCTGTCAGTGTGGTTCTTTGTTCCTCTTTATTAAAGAAGAGCTGTCAGTGTGGTTCTTTGTTCCTCTTTTATTAAAGAAGAGCTGTCAGCGTGGTTCTTTGTTCCTCTTTATTAAAGAAGAGCTGTCAGTGGTTCTTTGTTCCTCTTTATTAAAGAAGAGCTGTCAGCGTGGTTCTTTGTTCCTCTTTATTAAAGAAGAGCTGTCAGCGTGGTTCTTTGTTCCTCTTTATTAAAGAAGAGCTGTCAGCGTGGTTCTTTGTTCCTCTTTATTAAAGAAGAGCTGTCAGCGTGGTTCTTTGTTCCTCTTTTATTAAAGAAGAGCTGTCAGCGTGGTTCTTTGTTCCTCTTTATTAAAGAAGAGCTGTCAGCGTGGTTCTTGTTCCTCTTTTATTAAAGAAGAGCTGTCAGCGTGGCTCTTTGTTCCTCTTTATTAAAGAAGAGCTGTCAGCGTGGTTCTTTGTTCCTCTTTTTATTAAAGAAGAGCTGTCAGCGTGGTTCTTTGTTCCTCTTTATTAAAGAAGAGCTGTCAGCGTGGTTCTTTGTTCCTCTTTTATTAAAGAAGAGCTGTCAGTGTGGTTCTTTGTTCCTCTTTTATTAAAGAAGAGCTGTCAGAGTGGTTCTTGTTCCTCTTTTATTAAAGAAGAGCTGTCAGTGTGGTTCTTTGTTCCTCTTTATTAAAGAAGAGCTGTCAGTGTGGTTCTTTGTTCCTCTTTATTAAAGAAGAGCTGTCAGTGTGGTTCTTTGTTCCTCTTTATTAAAGAAGAGCTGTCAGTGTGGTTCTTTGTTCCTCTTTTATTAAAGAAGAGCTGTCAGCGTGGTTCTTTGTTCCTCTTTTATTAAAGAAGAGCTGTCAGTGTGGTTCTTTGTTCCTCTTTTATTAAAGAAGAGCTGTCAGCGTGGTTCGTTGTTCCTCTTGTATTAAAGAAGAGCTGTCAGCGTGGTTCTTTGTTCCTCTTTATTAAAGAAGAGCTGTCAGCGTGGTTCTTTGTTCTTTTATTAAAGAAGAGCTGTCAGCGTGGTTCTTTGCTCCTCTTTTATTAAAGAAGAGCTGTCAGTGTGGTTCTTTGTTCCTCTTTTATTAAAGAAGAGCTGTCAGTGTGGTTCTTTGCTCCTCTATAGATAAAGAAGAGCTGTCAGTGTGGTTCTTTGTTCCTCTTTTATTAAAGAAGAGCTGTCAGCGTGGTTCTTTGTTCCTCTTTTATTAAAGAAGAGCTGTCAGCGTGGTTCTTTGTTCCTCTTTTATTAAAGAAGAGCTGTCAGTGTGGTTCTTTGTTCCTCTTTTATTAAAGAAGAGCTGTCAGTGTGGTTCTTTGTTCCTCTTTTATTAAAGAAGAGCTGTCAGCGTGGTTCTTTGTTCCTCTTTTATTAAAGAAGAGCTGTCAGTGTGGTTCTTTGTTCCTCTTTTATTAAAGAGCTGTCAGCGTGGTTCTTTGTTCCTCTTTTATTAAAGAAGAGCTGTCAGTGTGGTTCTTTGTTCCTCTTTTATTAAAGAAGAGCTGTCAGCGTGGTTCTTTGTTCCTCTTTTATTAAAGAAGAGCTGTCAGTGTGGTTCTTTGTTCCTCTTTTATTAAAGAAGAGCTGTCAGTGTGGTTCTTTGTTCCTCTTTTATTAAAGAAGAGCTGTCAGTGTGGTTCTTTGTTCCTCTTTTATTAAAGAAGAGCTGTCAGCGTGGTTCTTTGTTCCTCTTTTATTAAAGAAGAGCTGTCAGTGTGGTTCTTTGTTCCTCTTTTATTAAAGAGCTGTCAGCGTGGTTCTTTGTTCCTCTTTTATTAAAGAGCTGTCAGCGTGGTTCTTTGTTCCTCTTTTATTAAAGAAGAGCTGTCAGTGTGGTTCTTTGTTTCTCTTTTATTAAAGAGCTGTCAGCGTGGTTCTTTGTTCCTCTTTTATTAAAGAAGAGCTGTCAGTGTGGTTCTTTGTTCCTCTTTTATTAAAGAGCTGTCAGTGTGGTTCTTTGTTCCTCTTTTATTAAAGAAGAGCTGTCAGTGTGGTTCTTTGTTCCTCTTTTATTAAAGAAGAGCTGTCAGTGTGGTTCTTTGTTCCTCTTTTATTAAAGAGCTGTCAGCGTGGTTCTTTGTTCCTCTTTTATTAAAGAGCTGTCAGCGTGGTTCTTTGTTCCTCTTTTATTAAAGAAGAGCTGTCAGTGTGGTTCTTTGTTCCTCTTTTATTAAAGAGCTGTCAGTGTGGTTCTTTGTTCCTCTTTTATTAAAGAAGAGCTGTCAGTGTGGTTCTTTGTTCCTCTTTTATTAAAGAGCTGTCAGTGTGGTTCTTTGTTCCTCTTTTATTAAAGAAGAGCTGTCAGTGTGGTTCTTTGTTCCTCTTTTATTAAAGAAGAGCTGTCAGCGTGGTTCTTTGTTCCTCTTTTATTAAAGAGCTGTCAGTGTGGTTCTTTGTTCCTCTTTTATTAAAGAAGAGCTGTCAGTGTGGTTCTTTGTTCCTCTTTTATTAAAGAAGAGCTGTCAGTGTGGTTCTTTGTTCCTCTTTTATTAAAGAGCTGTCAGTGTGGTTCTTTGTTCCTCTTTTATTAAAGAGCTGTCAGTGTGGTTCTTTGTTCCTCTTTTATTAAAGAAGAGCTGTCAGCGTGGTTCTTTGTTCCTCTTTTATTAAAGAAGAGCTGTCAGCGTGGTTCTTTGTTCCTCTTTTATTAAAGAAGAGCTGTCAGTGTGGTTCTTTGTTCCTCTTTTATTAAAGAAGAGCTGTCAGTGTGGTTCTTTGTTTCTCTTTTATTAAAGAAGAGCTGTCAGTGTGGTTCTTTGTTCCTCTTTTATTAAAGAAGAGCTGTCAGCGTGGTTCTTTGTTCCTCTTTTATTAAAGAGCTGTCAGCGTGGTTCTTTGTTCCTCTTTTATTAAAGAGCTGTCAGTGTGGTTCTTTGTTCCTCTTTTATTAAAGAAGAGCTGTCAGTGTGGTTCTTTGTTCCTCTTTTATTAAAGAAGAGCTGTCAGTGTGGTTCTTTGTTCCTCTTTTATTAAAGAAGAGCTGTCAGCGTGGTTCTTTGTTCCTCTTTTATTAAAGAAGAGCTGTCAGTGTGGTTCTTTGTTCCTCTTTTATTAAAGAAGAGCTGTCAGCGTGGTTCTTTGTTCCTCTTTTATTAAAGAAGAGCTGTCAGCGTGGTTCTTTGTTCCTCTTTTATTAAAGAAGAGCTGTCAGCGTGGTTCTTTGTTCCTCTTTTATTAAAGAAGAGCTGTCAGTGTGGTTCTTTGTTCCTCTTTTATTAAAGAAGAGCTGTCAGCGTGGTTCTGTGTTCCTCAATTCTTACAGAAGAGCTGTCAGCGTGGTTCTTTGTTCCTCTTTTATTAAAGAAGAGCTGTCAGCGTGGTTCTTTGTTCCTCTTTTATTAAAGAAGAGCTGTCAGTGTGGTTCTTTGTTCCTCTTTTATTAAAGAGCTGTCAGTGTGGTTCTTTGTTCCTCTTTTATTAAAGAGCTGTCAGTGTGGTTCTTTGTTCCTCTTTTATTAAAGAAGAGCTGTCAGTGTGGTTCTTTGTTCCTCTTTTATTAAAGAGCTGTCAGTGTGGTTCTTTGTTCCTCTTTTATTAAAGAGCTGTCAGTGTGGTTCTTTGTTCCTCTTTTATTAAAGAAGAGCTGTCAGTGTGGTTCTTTGTTCCTCTTTTATTAAAGAAGAGCTGTCAGTGTGGTTCTTTGTTCCTCTTTTATTAAAGAGCTGTCAGTGTGGTTCTTTGTTCCTCTTTTATTAAAGAGCTGTCAGTGTGGTTCTTTGTTCCTCTTTTATTAAAGAAGAGCTGTCAGTGTGGTTCTTTGTTCCTCTTTTATTAAAGAAGAGCTGTCAGCGTGGTTCTTTGTTCCTCTTTTATTAAAGAAGAGCTGTCAGTGTGGTTCTTTGTTCCTCTTTTATTAAAGAAGAGCTGTCAGCGTGGTTCTTTGTTCCTCTTTTATTAAAGAAGAGCTGTCAGTGTGGTTCTTTGTTCCTCTTTTATTAAAGAGCTGTCAGTGTGGTTCTTTGTTCCTCTTTTATTAAAGAGCTGTCAGCGTGGTTCTTTGTTCCTCTTTTATTAAAGAGCTGTCAGTGTGGTTCTTTGTTCCTCTTTTATTAAAGAAGAGCTGTCAGTGTGGTTCTTTGTTCCTCTTTTATTAAAGAAGAGCTGTCAGCGTGGTTCTTTGTTCCTCTTTTATTAAAGAAGAGCTGTCAGGGTGGTTCTTTGTTCATATTTTATTAAAGAAGAGCTGTCAGCGTGGTTCTTTGTTCCTCTTTTATTAAAGAAGAGCTGTCAGCGTGGTTCTTTGTTCCTCTTTTATTAAAGAAGAGCTGTCAGCGTGGTTCTTTGTTCCTCTTTTATTAAAGAAGAGCTGTCAGTGTGGTTCTTTGTTCCTCTTTTATTAAAGAAGAGCTGTCAGTGTGGTTCTTTGTTCCTCTTTTATTAAAGAGCTGTCAGTGTGGTTCTTTGTTCCTCTTTTATTAAAGAAGAGCTGTCAGCGTGGTTCTTTGTTCCTCTTTTATTAAAGAAGAGCTGTCAGTGTGGTTCTTTGTTCCTCTTTTATTAAAGAAGAGCTGTCAGTGTGGTTCTTTGTTCCTCTTTTATTAAAGAAGAGCTGTCAGCGTGGTTCTTTGTTCCTCTTTTATTAAAGAAGAGCTGTCAGCGTGGTTCTTTGTTCCTCTTTTATTAAAGAAGAGCTGTCAGTGTGGTTCTTTGTTCCTCTTTTATTAAAGAAGAGCTGTCAGCGTGGTTCTTTGTTCCTCTTTTATTAAAGAAGAGCTGTCAGCGTGGTTCTTTGTTCCTCTTTTATTAAAGAGCTGTCAGTGTGGTTCTTTGTTCCTCTTTTATTAAAGAAGAGCTGTCAGTGTGGTTCTTTGTTCCTCTTTTATTAAAGAGCTGTCAGTGTGGTTCTTTGTTCCTCTTTTATTAAAGAGCTGTCAGTGTGGTTCTTTGTTCCTCTTTTATTAAAGAGCTGTCAGTGTGGTTCTTTGTTCCTCTTTTATTAAAGAAGAGCTGTCAGTGTGGTTCTTTGTTCCTCTTTTATTAAAGAGCTGTCAGTGTGGTTCTTTGTTCCTCTTTTATTAAAGAGCTGTCAGTGTGGTTCTTTGTTCCTCTTTTATTAAAGAAGAGCTGTCAGCGTGGTTCTTTGTTCCTCTTTTATTAAAGAAGAGCTGTCAGCGTGGTTCTTTGTTCCTCTTTTATTAAAGAGCTGTCAGTGTGGTTCTTTGTTCCTCTTTTATTAAAGAAGAGCTGTCAG
Organism: Cheilinus undulatus; assembly: GCF_018320785.1. Classification (NCBI taxonomy): domain Eukaryota; kingdom Metazoa; phylum Chordata; class Actinopteri; order Labriformes; family Labridae; genus Cheilinus; species Cheilinus undulatus. Next base: position 50,550,406 of record NC_054876.1, on the reverse strand, counting down.
CGTGGTTCTTTGTTCCTCTTTTATTAAAGAAGAGCTGTCAGCGTGGTTCTTTGTTCCTCTTTTATTAAAGAAGAGCTGTCAGTGTGGTTCTTTGTTCCTCTTTTATTAAAGAGCTGTCAGTGTGGTTCTTTGTTCCTCTTTTATTAAAGAAGAGCTGTCAGTGTGGTTCTTTGTTCCTCTTTTATTAAAGAAGAGCTGTCAGTGTGGTTCTTTGTTCCTCTTTTATTAAAGAAGAGCTGTCAGCGTGGTTCTTTGTTCCTCTTGTATTACAGAGCTGTCTTTGTTGTTCTTTTTTCCTCTTTTATTAAAGAAGAGCTGTCAGCGTGGTTCTTTGTTCCTCTTTTATTAAAGAAGAGCTGTCAGTGTGGTTCTTTGTTCCTCTTTTATTAAAGAAGAGCTGTCAGTGTGGTTCTTTGTTCCTCTTTTATTAAAGAAGAGCTGTCAGCTCTTTATTAAAGAAGAGCTGTCAGTGTGGTTCTTTGTTCCTCTTTATTAAAGAAGAGCTGTAGCGTGGTTCTTTGTTCCTCGTTTATTAAAGAAGAGCTGTCAGCGTGGTTCTTTGTTCCTCTTTTATTAAAGAAGAGCTGTCAGCGTGGTTCTTTGTTCCTCTTTTATTAAAGAAGAGCTGTCAGTGTGGTTCTTTGTTCCTCTTTTATTAAAGAAGAGCTGTCAGCGTGGTTCTTTGTTCCTCTTTTATTAAAGAAGAGCTGTCAGCGTGGTTCTTTGTTCCTCTTTTATTAAAGAAGAGCTGTCAGCGTGGTTCTTTGTTCCTCTTTTATTAAAGAGCTGTCAGTGTGGTTCTTTGTTCCTCTTTTATTAAAGAAGAGCTGTCAGTGTGGTTCTTTGTTCCTCTTTTATTAAAGAGCTGTCAGTGTGGTTCTTTGTTCCTCTTTTATTAAAGAAGAGCTGTCAGTGTGGTTCTTTGTTCCTCTTTTATTAAAGAGCTGTCAGCGTGGTTCTTTGTTCCTCTTTTATTAAAGAGCTGTCAGTGTGGTTCTTTGTTCCTCTTTTATTAAAGAAGAGCTGTCAGTGTGGTTCTTTGTTCCTCTTTTATTAAAGAAGAGCTGTCAGCGTGGTTCTTTGTTCCTCTTTTATTAAAGAAGAGCTGTCAGCGTGGTTCTTTGTTCCTCTTTTATTAAAGAAGAGCTGTCAGTGTGGTTCTTTGTTCCTCTTTTATTAAAGAAGAGCTGTCAGCGTGGTTCTTTGTTCCTCTTTTATTAAAGAAGAGCTGTCAGCGTGGTTCTTTGTTCCTCTTTTATTAAAGAAGAGCTGTCAGCGTGGTTCTTTGTTCCTCTTTTATTAAAGAAGAGCTGTCAGCGTGGTTCTTTGTTCCTCTTTTATTAAAGAAGAGCTGTCAGTGTGGTTCTTTGTTCCTCTTTTATTAAAGAAGAGCTGTCAGCGTGGTTCTTTGTTCCTCTTTTATTAAAGAAGAGCTGTCAGCGTGGTTCTTTGTTCCTCTTTTATTAAAGAAGAGCTGTCAGTGTGGTTCTTTGTTCCTCTTTTATTAAAGAAGAGCTGTCAGTGTGGTTCTTTGCTCCTCTTTTGATAAAGAAATTCTGTCCAGATGTGAGAGAAAGTGCAGCTACAGCTACAGTATTTGATTGATTCTGATTATAAATGAAGCCCTTGGTCAGTTTGAGAGCAGTCATCAGTCTAGCAGCAGATTTTTTTTATGAACTGCTGAAACCAGCCAATCAGGAACAAGTACAGAAGTGCTCCTGACCTAGAGAGTTTATTTTTGTTTATCTGAGACTGGAGTGTGGTTCCAAACCCACTGAAGCTCTGTGTCTGTGTTTAGTGTATAACTGGACGGTGGAGCAGGTGCTGGACTGGCTGGTGGTCAGCGTGGAGCTTCCTCAGTACTCAGAGACGTTTATGAGAGAGCAGCTGGACGGGAAGGCTTTACCCAGGTAACAAACCCAACCACAACACCAGAGGCCTCCTGCAGCCAGACACGGGGAATGTTCTGACCGCTTCTCCCAGCAGCTTTTGGTTCAAATATGACTGATTATATTTTACACCATTGGTTCCCAACCTGGGGTCCAGGCACCCCTAGGGGGGCACCAAAAATCTCTTGAGGGGTTTGGGGTCCTGCCTGCTCTGATGTGCATTTATTTTTCATCAAACCAAGATTGGAGATAGAATGTACAACTGCATACAACGGCCACACAAAAGATTAGAAAAAGAAAAATCCATTTTTTTTGGAGAAAACATCTACATTTTTGAGATTATAAAGTCTAATATTTATAAGAAACTAAACTCAGTATTCCAGAGTATAAAAAATGTACATTTATGGGGAAAATACTGAACATTTCCAAGTTGAAAGGTTCTTAATGTAGACAAGTTAAAGTCAAAAGTTGTTAAATGTCCAACATGGTAGAGTAGTAAATTTAGCAGGAACTGAAACGTAGACCGTGTTTGAAAAGTCCACGTTAATGATAATGTGAGGATTCTGGGCTAAAACCACAAAGATCTCCTCATTGATCAGAAAGATCATTTCTTTAATCTGCAGCTCTAGTGCACAGGAAATGTCTCTATCTGGTCGGATTTCCTCCGTATAATCGTCTATTTTTGACTTTATAATCTCAACAATTCTACGTTTTGGTTCACGTAAAGTTAAAAATGTTGATATTTTTAGTTTAAACTTAACTTAAACAGATCATCTTTATTATTTTATGTTTTAAAGCCGTCCTAACACACTGCTGCAATAATGGATAGTTTATTCATAAATCAAGAACCTGTTCAAGAAGAAGGAGCTTTCATTGGATGAAATCAGTCAAAATAAATGTTTTTCTAACTGGGTCCAGGGGTCTTAGCTTTTCTTAGATTTATATAGGGGGCCTGAGAAAAAACTCTGTTTAACCCTTATATTGTGTTCAGGTCAAATTTGACCCGTTTTCACGTTTAGGTATGTAAAAAGTATCATTTGCTTTTTTTGACTTTTTTGACTTTTCCTAACCATAAATCTGTACGGGTCAGTTTTTTTGGTAGATATGCTTTAATATTAGTCTGTTAGACTTGGATATACACTTACCCATTATCTTCATTATAGGAAATAAAATAAGTGAATTTAAACAGTTTTTAAATTGAAAACGAGAAAAGGTCTATTTAGCCAAAAAAATAACATTAAAACAGTTTTTACATGGATATGAATACATACTGAGTTAGTTAAGAGGGGAAAAACAATATTGGATGATATTTAGTGTTTTTTTTAAGTATTTTCAAGCTGAGTTAAATCACGGGTCAAATTTGACCCTCTAACACTAAAGACGTGGGCAGCTTTCTAACACATTACAAGGGTTAACAGTAAAGCAGGAGGTACTGTCAGTGAGGTAATTTACAAAAACTACAAATATTTAAAAGAAAAAAAAAAAAAACATTGTAATTGATCATCAAATGTTCAATTACAGGATTTTATCCAAAGTCTCAGACATGACAAAACAGATGTTTTATACATCAGATTATCTGATGTGTACGCCCGGTGTCACGGTTTGACTGGTGTTGGATTAACTGGTGACACTCCAAGAAACTTTCTACTGTGCTCTTCGCTTCTTGATTTGAAGAATTTATCAGCGTCTTCAGAGACATTTATGTTCGTACGTTTGCAGAGATAATCATAAGAAAGCAATATTGAAGTGTTTGTATAGATTGAAACGGATTAAATGTCTCATTAATTCTGTGTTTTTTAATAAATAATTCTTTAACATTTGTTCCATCTTTTTTTTTTTAAAGGTTTATTTTGGGCATTTTTGCCTTTATTTGATAGAGGAGTACAGTGGATAGAGTCAGAAACAGGGACAAGAGCGGGGGAGAGACATGCGGTAAACGGCCTCAGGCCAGATTCGAACCCGGGCCGTGCGAGTACATGGGGCGCGCCTTAACCCCTTGGCCACCTGCGCCCCTTGTTCCATCTTTTTAACCTAATAGGAGGAGTTCCTTTAAGACCCTGTAAAGTAAAAAGTAATTGTAGGTTTGTTGTATGACAGCTCGCTGTTTTATGAACCTCCAGGTCAAATTTCAGTCAGATAAAACATCTCTAAGTCTATAAAGTTTAACTTCAAAATCATGAAAAATGAGGCAGTAAAATCTGCTACAGGATGATGTGGGCGTGTCTGTGAATGAGCTGAAGCCACGCCCACTCAGGAGAAATACTATGGAGTGGTGCAGGAATGAGTCCTAAAACGCAGAAGTCAGTTAGCATTTCAGCACTTCCGGTTCCCTGGTCTGAAAGTCTCGGGGATTTTGAGAGAGTTGTTGGGTTAAATGGCTGAAATAAGGTCTGTGGTGAACACACGTTCAGGAGAGTTTAACGTTTTATCCTACGACATAAATCACATCTGAAACATGCTCCATCTATGAATTGTGTATATTTTCACGTCTTCATAAAGATGGTTCTAAAAGACAGCTAACAAGCTAACGGCAGCTGAGCTGTTCACTTGTATCCGTGATGATGTAAACTCAGTCAATATAGCATGACGTTAGCTTTTTACTTTCGACAGATTAACAAACCAGATACGATGCTTATATTATCAGTTTATGAAGATTATATTTATGAACAAAACCTGTAAGTTTCATAAACTTTAATTGGACACAGTTCTCATTTTCAGCAATAATCCAAAAACCCATTGAAAAATCCCAAAGGCTCCATCCATGCTACCCTAACTACGGATTGCCTACAAAATCACGTCATGACTGCACCACTCTATACGATCCTCTCAGATTTAACAAATGCTACAATCTGATTGGAGGGAAGCAGTCATGTCATTAGCCCCGCCCCTTGACCTTACGTTGACCTCATGATCAGAGCACAGCTGCCTGGCTCTGGTCCAGAGAAGAGCCAAAGTCTGTTTCCTGTCTCAAATCTCTGTTCTGATGCTGTCAGTGATCCATAGACCACTGATTTAGATTTAGGTAAATTTACCTCCATAGACCACTGTGGCTGATAGATTTAGGTAAATTTACCTCCTTAGACCACTGTGGCTGATAGATTTAGGTAAATTTACCTCCTTAGACCACTGTGGCTGATAGATTTAGTAAATTTACCTCCTTAGACCACTGTGGCTGATAGATTTAGGTAAATTTACCTCCTTAGACCACTGTGGCTGATAGATTTAGTAAATTTACCTCCTTAGACCACTGTGGCTGATAGATTTAGGTAAATTTACCTCCTTAGACCACTGTGGCTGATAGATTTAGTAAATTTACCTCCATAGACCACTGTGGCTGATAGATTTAGGTAAATTTACCTCCATAGACCACTGTGGCTGATAGATTTAGGTAAATTTACCTCCATAGACCACTGTGGCTGATAGATTTAGGTAAATTTACCTCCATAGACCACTGTGGCTGATAGATTTAGGTAAATTTACCTCCATAGACCACTGTGGCTGATAGATTTAGGTAAATTTACCTCCTTAGACCACTGTGGCTGATAGATTTAGTAAATTTACCTCCATAGACCACTGTGGCTGATAGATTTAGGTAAATTTACCTCCATAGACCACTGTGGCTGATAGATTTAGGTAAATTTACCTCCATAGACCACTGTGGCTGATAGATTTAGGTAAATTTACCTCCATAGACCACTGTGGCTGATAGATTTAGGTAAATTTACCTCCTTAGACCACTGTGGCTGATAGATTTAGTAAATTTACCTCCATAGACCACTGTGGCTGATAGATTTAGTAAATTTACCTCCATAGACCACTGTGGCTGATAGATTTAGGTAAATTTACCTCCTTAGACCACTGTGGCTGATAGATTTAGGTAAATTTACCTCCATAGACCACTGTGGCTGATAGATTTAGGTAAATTTACCTCCTTAGACCACTGTGGCTGATAGATTTAGTAAATTTACCTCCATAGACCACTGTGGCTGATAGATTTAGGTAAATTTACCTCCTTAGACCACTGTGGCTGATAGATTTAGTAAATTTACCTCCATAGACCACTGTGGCTGATAGATTTAGGTAAATTTACCTCCTTAGACCACTGTGGCTGATAGATTTAGGTAAATTTACCTCCATAGACCACTGTGGCTGATAGATTTAGGTAAATTTACCTCCATAGACCACTGTGGCTGATAGATTTAGTAAATTTACCTCCATAGACCACTGTGGCTGATAGATTTAGGTAAATTTACCTCCATAGACCACTGTGGCTGATAGATTTAGGTAAATTTAACTGTTAACTTTCATAAAGGCAGACATCAGCTAACAACAGACTGGACTGAGATGAACTGCTCTGTGGTTTTAGATTGGAGTGTTATGGGGCGGAGCCATTCCACACTGTGGGCTAATGACATCATGAGCCCACATGATAGCCCCGCCCACATTAAACTCAGCCAGGAAAGAGGTGAAAAACTTTCTAACAGGCTAAAATCAGAATTCAGTCACATGTAGATCTCAGAGTTCCCACATGTTTACAGAAACCAGATTCACACATTTCTAGAGTGTTCAGACACATTTAGGATTTGACTTTCTGTAAATAAAAACCCTGTTAGTTTCTATTAAAGGCTTTATTATCAATAACAGAATAAAATGCTGACTTCCTGCATGTTTTTCTCCATGGTGATGTGTGCCTATTTTGGTATTGTGGACATAGTCCCACAAATATTCATGCATTTAGAGCAGCGTTACTCAACCTGGCGCAACCAAAGAGCCAAATTGTTGAAAAATGGCTTTGCAAAAGCCACAATATAAATGGGTTAAAGTGGAAAGTGAAAATAAGTGAAGGGTGGAAAAAAGGGGCAAAAAAAGAGGGGAAAAAGGGAAGGTAGGCATACAATTAAGAAAACTGGGTGAAAAGTAGCAAAAATGGACACAAAGTCACAAAAATTAAGTTACAGGTGGTCAAAAAGCTGCAAAAAATGCATGAAAAGTGAGTAAAATGGGCAAAAAAGCTGTTAAAAAAACGGGGAAAATGGCAGTTAATGGCAAAAGACAGCTAAATGGGCGAACAACTGCAAAGAAGCAGGACAAAAGTGGTTAAAGCTGATGAAAAATGGAATAAAAAGTGGCTATAATGGTCGAAAAGTTGCTACAAGAAGTGGTAAAAATGGGCAAAAAGCAGCAGAAATGGATTAAATGTGGCAAAAAAAATGTAAAAAAGGACAAAAAAATTGAAAATAAGCTCAATAATAATAGAGAAAAAATAAAGTTTAACAATTAAGTTGGACCATTAAAACCTACTGTATAAGTGTGGGAAACAAACTGATTAATGGTTAATTCTTGAGGTCAAAGTTTCCATTTTTAAGTTTTTCTGGGGAATAATATTTCAATTTAAGACGTAAAAGAGCCACATGTTGAGTATCACTGATTTAAACACGCTCCAGGACCAGACTTTCCTGGGTGCTAGGGGCCATTTTGGAAAAGTCAACCCTCAAAATAAGTTCTGCTGGTTTCTATGGCATGTTTAAGCTCCCCAGCATACAAGAACATAAAATATTCCTTTCACTCCAATGGGAACCAATCACTGTTTTCTGGAGTTCATGTTCGTGTAAACTGTTTATTTCAGCTCAAACAAAGAGCCAAACAAACGTAAAAACTATAGCAGCAATGACTCATGAACCTGCTAGATATGTTCTTAGTTTTTAAAGGTTTTAAATAACTCTCTGACATGCCTTTGGCCTTTGTTTACATACTGATGCTAAAAATAGCCTCTGTAGCTCTCTACCATCAGATTTCAGATGTCGGATTTTCCTTAAACACACCATGTTTCAGCAGAAACTGTAACTTCCTGTGCAGATGTATCTCTGCAGACAGTGTTGATGAAGTGTTGATGTGTCCCTGCAGGCTGGCGGTGAAGAACACCACGCTGACCGTGTCTGTGCTGAAGATTCTGGACCGGAGTCACGCTCAGAAACTTCAGCTCAAAGCTCTGGACATCGTTCTGTTTGGACCGCCGCCAGGTCAGAGTCCGTGTCTGAAGGAGGAAATGTGAGATGAAACAGAGATATCAGGCCCTCTGGTTTAGTTTAAAGTGTCTGTGTATCTTTTTATAAATCCATGATAAAAACAGGCTAAGACCGGGGGGGCTGAGTACCACTGCTCTGTAAAAAACATTTCTCTCTATGATTTGGTTTTTCATCTGCAGCCGTTTGCCCTTTCCACCAGTCCAGATCCAGGACTGATGCTGGGCTAGAGGTGGAGCTGGTTTAGTCTAAGAACCGTCAGAGAACTGCTTTACTTCGCGTATCAGAGAGCCATGTTATTACGTAACTGTAAAGACCGCTGTGTGTCTCAGCAGCGTTCATGCTCATAGCTCCTCCTCCTCCAGAACGACACCAGCACCAGATGAAACCATCAGTCCATGCTGAGTCCTAAAACCCTACGACTGCTGGGTCTGATCAGAACCAGACTGATGGTCCCATGGCCTTGATGTATTTATAAATGTTTCTGTGTGCAGGCAGACAGAACCGGTGGAAGGACCTCGTTCTGGGCGTGTCCATCCTGATGGCGCTGGGCGGCTGCTGGTTCGCCTACGTTCAGACCAGGAAGTCCAGAGACGACCTGGGGAAGCTAATGAAGGACCTGGAGGGTCTCCAGAAGGCCGAGGAGAGCCTGATGGACCTGCAGGAGAAGTGAGTTTAGTATTTATGGGTGATTTCACAGCAGGGACCCCGAGTACTGAGAGTCTGAGCACACTTGACCCAAAAGTCTGGTTCAGTTAGAACACAAGCAGACCAGATTCAGGGACGTGCCCAGATCCACTCGGGGCATTTTCACATGAGGCCTGATTGTTTGGGACCGTGCCCTGGCATGACTGCTCCCCTCCTCTCTCTCCTGCTTTTCTACTTTCACATTTTTAGCATCTCCTGTGGCAGAGCGTGGATGTACACAGTCTGATACAGTAGGGGGCAGTATGCAGGTCACTGGTTTTTGTAGAGACAGGATACGTCTAGAGGTGACTTTTTAACTCCATGATTACAAGGACCCTGCACTCAGCACGGCTACACCAGATCTTTATACTGTTTTTTTTGTTTGTTTTTTTTATCTATTGGTTTTACTGTACTTGTTTATATCTGTGAAGTGACCTCGAGTGTTCAGAAAGGCGCTTATAAATAAAATGTTTTATTATTATTCAGTCAGGAACACTCTCGTCATAGATTTAAACCATTTATTGCCAAATGGAATACAGTTAGAGTTGGTGTTATAGCTCTGCTTTTCAGAGTACTCCCTGGGTTAGCCAAGCAGCCTGCTTAGGCTTTCCAGGGAGTGCATGCAAAATCCCCCACATGGGTAAATACATACATAGAGATTTGATAGGATACAACATGCAGACTTAACAGGAGGAGGCTGGGGTGGAGGAGGTAATAGTTCAGACAGCAGCGATGGGGCAGCATAGGAGTAGCAGGGATAAGTGAGAGTGGAGACGTAATTTAAATACACCACCTTATTGCTAAACACGCGCTGTGATTGGTTGAGTGGGGTTGGGAATAGTGATTCGAGCATCAGCCTGTCAGCTGATAACGGCTGGGCGTATGACTTCCATGTCCTGCATGAACTTACGTAAACTTCATTTATCATTATTGATCTCCTCTCTACTGTGCTCGAGTACACATGGACTGTCCCTACAGAGGGCTCTATAAGCAGACTCAGGCACACTCATCACTGCCATAGAAGGCTGGATGTTCCTGAACATAATGAGGCAAGGACTAGATCAGGGGTGTCAGACTCAGTCCCAGCAGGGGCCTTATTCTGAACTTGGGTCTAACCTGAGGGCCTAACAGGGTCAAGATTTAACCATAAAATGTCAACCTCATTTTCACCAGAAATGAATTATGGGGGTAAAAAACTTGATAAATGATTTTAAGATTAAAAGGTGAACATAATAAGTTAAAAACTCAAAATCTGAGATAAAAAGTCAAACTTATAAGTTTAAAAGGTAAAAACATGACATTTGAAGTCAAAATGATGTTTTTAAAAGACAAAATATGAGGCAGAATACTGAAACCATGAATTTTAAGTCAAAAATTGAATTAAAATTTAAAATCATGATTTTTAACAGTCAAAATATGTGGTAAACATCAAAATCACGAGTTTCAAATGTCCAAATATGAAATAAAATTAAAAATCCTACGTTTTTAAGGTTAAAAAAACGAGATAAAATTTAAAGTTAGGACTTGAAATAGGCCAAAATGTGAGATAAAAGTCAAAATCATAATTTTAAAAGGTTAAAAAACTGAGATAAAAATAAAAATCCTCCGTTTTTTTAGGGAAAAAAACTGATAAAATTCAAATTCATGGTTTTAAAATGTAAAAAAACTGAGATAAAATTAAAAATCCTCCTTTTCTAAGACAAGAAAATTAGATAAAAGTCAAAATCATGGTTTTAAAAGGTCAAAAAACTAAGATAATAATAAAAATCCTCCATTTTGAAGGTAAAAAAATGGGATAAAAGTTAAAGTTACAAGTTGAAAAAGGTCAAAACATGAGATGAAAGTCAAAATCATGATTTTAAAAGGTCTAAATAAGATTTAAAATGTAAAATTATTCATCTAAAAGGATAAAATATGAAATAAAAGTGAAAACCACAACTTTTAGTCATAACTGTGAGATGCAAAATTGAAAATATAAAGAAAACACAAATTTCTCCTACATTCCTGACTTTTTATCAAATTATTTTTACTCTTTACTTTTTCTATTTTTGTGACTCAGCGAGGATGTTATTAATCATCCAGGTTTAGTTTACATTTTTATACTGGAGGAAATCTGCAGACCTCATACTGGTGGACCAGTTCTAATAAAAATATGGTATGATCTGGTGGGCCGGGTAGAACTGTACCCCTGGCCAGATTTGGCCCCCGAGCCTTGAGTTTAACACCTGTGGACTGGAGGAAAAAGCCGCTCTGTTGCTGTATCTCCTTTATGTTTTATGCTGCTTTCTGTGAGGGAACTAGATTATTCTTGGGGGGTGGAGCAGCCAGGAATTACTCCCTGCTACTCTTGGCATCATCTTTTGGTGAGTACGAGCCCCCCGGTGGTAGAATTTACATACCATGGGTTTAGTAAACTCGCTCACCTCAGGCATTTTTATGCTCTAGCCTTGATGCGGATATGGACATAGGCCGATGCTTTCATGTGTGTGTTTCTGCGTGTTTTCTGGAGCCGGACGGATACTAACCAAACACTGCGATACCATCACAGCTGAGGTGATTCAGGTATCTTGGCAGGATGCCTCTTGTTTGCCTCCCTTCAGAGGTCTTCCAGGCACGTCCAACTGGAAGGAGCCCTCAGGGTAGACCCAGAACTCAGTGGAGGGATTATATATCCCATGTGGCCTGGGATTCCCTCAGGATCCCCTGGAGGGGTGGGAGGAGTTGCTGGGTAGAGTTATGTCCGGGTTGACTTGCTCTGCCGTCCTTTTTTCTGTTCCTTGTATGTTGAAATAATATTTGACAGTCACGCTCTGCATCCTGCTGTTTGGATTGTCTCGCTGAGGCTCATCCACGGGCCGCTTCCCCTCCCTTTAAACTACCTGTTAAAGTTGGCAGCACACACTTACAGCCCAGAGGGAAATTCAGTTCACTTTAGTTCAATGTTGTTGATCAAATACATGTCATGAGTCACTTATCAGTGGTGATGCTGAGCATCCACACTATTGATATTTGCATCAACCATTTTGTTTATTATTGTTCTTCCACTCTGGCTATCTCCTCCTTCATACTTTGTCCTATCCACACCGTTTAAACTTCAAAAAATTCAGTTTCTTTGTCATTCGACTGCTATGATTTTTCTCATTTCTGACTTTTATAGTTATTAAAATATAGTTATTGCATGCTATTTTCAGCTATTTCTATGCTTTTTCAGTTACTTTTAGGCCAAAATCAGCTATTTTTATGCTATTTTCAGCTATTTTAAGGCCACTTTCAGCTTTTTCATCCTTTTTAGAACTATTTTTATCCTTTTTGAGCTATTGAATGCCAGCTGCTTTATTTTTTTTTCATGCCATGCTATTTTCAGCTATTTTGAGGCTACTTTCAGCTATTTTTAAGCTATTTTCAGCTTTTTTAGGCTACTTTCAACTATTTTTTTATCCTTTTTTGAGCTATTGAATGCCATTTTCAGCTACTTTTATGCAATTTTCAGCTACTTTTATGCCATTTTATGCTATTTTCAGCTATTTCAAGGCTACTTACAGCTATTTTTAAGCTATTTTCAGCTTTTTTAGGCTACTTTCAACTATTTTTTTTATCCTTTTTTGAGCTATTGAATGCCATTTTCAGCTACTTTTATGCAATTTTCAGCTACTTTTATGCCATTTTATGCTATTTTCAGCTATTTCAAGGCTACTACAGCTATTTTTAAGCTATTTTCTGCTTTTTTAGGATACTTTCAACTATTTTTATCCTTTTTTGCCCCACACAATTTCATCATCATTATCATTTGCAGTTCTTTTTAATAAGCAGGAAATAAAACCAATTAAATGGTGAATCTCAGACTCAAAGTCTTCTCACCCAGCCTGACCTACCATCTATCTGTCATCTTTGTCCATTTTATAACAACTAAGAGGTTAAAATGAAGTGACCACAGAGTAAACACTGACGTTAGCATGGGGATAAATTTAAACTGAAGGACAAACAGCTGTTAGCCCTGCTAGCGCAGATAGCTAACCTCTCAATCAGATTAAATCCAGATTCATGTTTGATAATTAAAAAGAATTAACCTTCAAACCCGCTGTAACCACCAGGGAATAAGTCATCTACTCTGGGAGTGTAGACGCTCTCTGCACAAGTGTTCAGTCTGAAGTCCTTATATGGGCAAAGAACAGCCAGCAGCTCAGTCTGCACGCTCTCACACACTAATACACACATCTGATACACACACATGGAGCATACACACATATGATAAACACACATGGAGCATACACACATCTGATAAACACACATGGAGCATACACACATCTGATAAACACACATGGAGCATACACACATCTGATAAACACACATGGAGCATACACACATATGATATACACACATGGAGCATACACACATCTGATACACACCTCTAACACACACAGATATCCTACAGTCAAACAGACACAGTATTACATACATGTATGTGCTGTAACATGCCTTCTTAAGGCTCTCAGCTCCTCTGCTCGTCTGTTTCCTCCTCACAGCTTCAGTCATGGAGGTTTGTGTGGTTATTGCACATGTGCAGAACTCTGCTAACTAGAGAATGCAGTCTATGAAGAAGGTACACTGTGAATGATGCATGCTGAAAACACTGACCCTTTACTGCTAATGCTTTGTCTGAAAAACCTGAATGTCACAGAATGTCAGTCTGTGATGTATTTTTTTTCAAAAAGTGTTGATGAATGCATGCTATTAAGAACTAACAGACTTAACTAACAGACTGCTGTTTAACTGACGGTAACTGCTGTTTAACTGACGGTCACTGCTGTTAAACTCCTCATTGTTGCATCTCAACATTTTATGCCATTCAAGCCTCTACTTGATGTCATTATAACAACTAAACCTCTTTCACTAGTTCAGCTGTTTGTTCACACTTCTCTTAATGCACAGTGGAACTCATCAGAATCTAGCGGGCAACAGGCCTGTTATGACTCAGCTTAGAGATGATGCAGTCAGGAAGCAGAGTTGCAGAGTCATTTCTGAACATCTCCTGTCTTTACAAGAACTGTCATATCCAGTCAGCATGGACTTACTTCATCCTCAGAGCTGCACAAATGTGTGGGTATGCAGAGGGTCATTGGCCTTTTAAAATGCTTCCTCTCTAATAAATCCTTTTAGCCCCACCTAGAATTCAGGTGCTGCACGCAGACAGCATGAGTTAATATTATAAAATCATATATGTGGAGGGCTCACATCTGTGGGCGGGCCTAAGAGTGTGTGTGTGTTAGGAGCAGATGGACAGTTTTCAGTGTCAGTAGATTAGATCTAAACAGGTGCTGATGTGCCGAGGACAGGTCACATATACTGTTACACTCACATTCTCTAAAGCTCTGTCACAGACAGTGCCCCTCCACACCCATCCATATCCACACACACTTTATACTGAGTTATTGTGCCTCCTGCTGGTGATTTAATCTCTCAAACTAAAACAGTAGCAGAACAGTACTATAGTGACTCAGTCTCTCCACGATTAAGGGGAATCCTTTACTACTGTTGCCGCCTTAAATGCCTGGTTTGCAGCCCCTTAACTGAAGGAAAACTTGCTGTGTTTGCAGCATTGTTTTTCAATAACATCACCAGAGAGGGTAAATTCAACCACTTTATTGTTTTGAGTTGCGTTATTTACTTAAACCTGGTATAAACTGATATTTCCAGCTGATATATACCGATATTTACAGCTGATATAGACTATTTACTACTGATATAGACTGATATTCACAGCTGATATAGACTGATATTTACAGCTGATATAGACTGATATTTACAGCTGATATAGACTGATATTTACAGCTGATATAGACTGATATTTACAGCTGATATAAACTGATATTAACAGCTGATATAGACTGATATTTACAGCTGATATAAACTGATATTAACAGCTGATATAGACTGATATTTACAGCTGATATAGACTGATATTTACAGCTGATATAGACTGATATTTACAGCTGATATAGACTGATATTTACAGCTGATATAAACTGATATTTACAGCTGATATAGACTGATATTTACAGCTGATATAGACTGATATTTACAGCTGATATAGACTGATATTTACAGCTGATATAGACTGATATTTACAGCTGATATAGACTGATATTTACAGCTGATACAGACTGATATTTACAGCTGATATAGACTGATATTTACAGCTGATACAGGCTGATATTTACAGCTGATATAGACTGATATTTACAGCTGATATAGACTGATATTTACAGCTGATACAGGCTGATATTTACAGCTGATATAGACTGATATTTACAGCTGATATAGACTGATATTTACAGCTGATATAGACTGATATTTACAGCTGATAGAGACTGATATTTACAGCTGATATAGACTGATATTTACAGCTGATATAGACTGATATTTACAGCTGATATAGACTGATATTTACAGCTGATATAGACTGATATTTACAGCTGATACAGGCTGATATTTACAGCTGATAAAGCCTGATATTTACATCTGATAGAGACTGATGATGTTGATTATTCGGTCGATGTTAATGTTGATTAAGCTGTTGCTGATGTTGTTGTTGATCACGTTGATGATGTTTTTGCTGTTTTTCTGCCAGGCTGCAGAAGGCTCAGGAGGAGCAGCGCTGCGTTCAGGTGGAGAAGGTGAAGGTAGAGGAGGAGCTGAGGAACGAGATCAGCTCAGCCAAACAGGAAGCTCAGCGTCTGCGAGAGTTGCGAGAGGGAACAGAGAACGAGAGGAGTCGGCAGAAGTACGCGGAGGAAGAGCTGGAGCAGGTAAACCACAGAGCGACAAACCCACTCTCTCAGACTGATAGGGGGGAGACCGACGACAAACTGACATCGAGCAGAAAATATTGTTTTTATCTGAGCAGGTAGACGCTCATTCCAACAGCCGGTATATTTAAGGAGGTGACTTTCTGTGTATCCCGTGAGCCTTTGTGTTTATGTTGAAGGTCCGCATGGCACTGAAGAAGGCGGAGCGAGAGCTGGAGTCACGGACTCGCTGGGCTCCACCTGAACCTCTGCAGAAGTGGCTGCAGCTGACGCACGAGATCGAAGTTCAGTACTACAACATCAAGAAACAGAGCGCCGAGAGGCAGCTGCTGCAGGCCCGAGAGGGGGTGATGAAGCACACACACACTGATGATGATGATGACGATGAAGACGATGATAAAGATAAAGCTGATGCTTCTGATGATAATGATGTTTTGTTTGTTTCAGGCAGAGAAGATCAAGAAGAAGAGGAGTTCTCTGTTCGGGACTTTTCACGTGGCTCACAGCTCTTCACTGGACGACGTCGACCACAAGATCCTCTCTGCCAAGTGAGTGACCTTTGACCCTAAACTCACATGTACTTCTTTAAAACCCACAATGTGATGACTGAGATGTTATAACAGCACTCCTGTTGCTGCTTTAATAGCATTGCTATAATCTCTCCAGGGCATTCTCCTGCACGCTTTGAAGGATTTTCTTCAGACTTTGCACAAATATCCACTAAGACTCAGGGATGCAGTGATTAGATTTTGGAGGTTAAAGTTTTTTGGAATATGCAGAAAATCCATGTTTGTTTTCCTGAACTGTGTCTAAAGTTGTAATGATTGTTGAAACATTCCCACAACGGTTGATTTTGAAATCATCAAACCGTCTCTTTCCTCTGATTAACCCCGCCCCCGCTCCTCAGACAGGCCCTGGCAGAGGTGACGACAGCGCTGCGGGAGAAGCTGCACCGCTGGCAGCAGATTGAGTCTTTGACGGGTTTCTGTGTGGTCAATAACCCCGGTCTGGGAGCGTTGGCTGCTGCTCTGAACCTGGACCCGTCCTTCCTGGGCCTGAAACCTCCGACCCCTCAGCACCTCCTCCTCTCTGATGACCTGGACGACATGGACGAGGACATCCTGTCTCCGGGGACGCTGCAGTGTATGTATGAGTCAGTTAGGCAGGCGTACATTGTGGTTACCAGCCAACTATAACAGTCATGGTGGAATTACGGCTCATACTGTGTGACTTTATAAATAACTTCTCTGATTTCTGAATGTAATTTTCTTCATGCTACAATGGTACAGTCTCATTTATCTAAATCATCATGACACGTTACTGGCAAAGATGATATAATATCCCTTTTATTTACAAAAAAATACAAAAAAACAAAGTAATGTCCATTTTTTGGTCGTCTCTCTCCTGATTGGCTCCCTGCAGATGCAGCGTGGCAGATGGACCGGCGAGTGAGTGACCTCTGGCCCCTGAGTGGCATCGCAGACACCCAGTCGTCATGGAAACACTCAGGTGAGCACGGAACTTAAAGTGAAAGAACTGTCATGTTTCTGTTGGGCTTTAAATCATTCGT
Organism: Cheilinus undulatus; assembly: GCF_018320785.1. Classification (NCBI taxonomy): domain Eukaryota; kingdom Metazoa; phylum Chordata; class Actinopteri; order Labriformes; family Labridae; genus Cheilinus; species Cheilinus undulatus. The sequence goes on along the minus strand of NC_054876.1, from coordinate 50,533,431 downwards.
TTCCTCATGAGTCGTTTTCTCTGCGGTCTTCCTCTTTCCTCTCCTGCAGCTCAGAGTCTGATGCCCCTGCGACCGAGGATAGGAGACCCCGCCATGATGTTCGGCTCTCAGAGGTTGGTTGAAGGGCGAGATTTACTTAAACAGGACGGGTGTGGCCGTACCTCGCCGTCCCGCCCTCCCAGCGGCCAACCCCGGCAGAATCGCAGCCGCTCCATTGGCCAGCTGGAGTTCCTTCCTGTGCCCTCGCCCTCTCTCTCCTCCTCCCTGTCTCACCCCTCGATCGGCCCCACCTCCCCTCTTCACCTCCCTGTCCTGTCATTCTGTCCTCCGCCTGCTGACTCTGCTTCTTCCTACACCGAAAGCGCCGCCCATTTCTCTGCTCTGCTCTTCCGTTCTTCTTACTTCCACTCTTCGGAGGCCGCGTCCAGCTCCCTGCCTGCAGGGGGCGCTGCAGCAGGCCAGAGGCAGCGCTGTCGCTCGGGCAGCTTTGGGTATCTTCCTGTGCATGGGCGTTTTCTGAAATACTGACCAACTAACACGGCAGAAGATGACGAATCAGTGCTGAGATGTTTGTGAATCTGGAGTTTGTATGAACTGATTCTTTACTCCTAAAATACCTCCCCCAGACTGCAGGAATGTAAACGTCACTGAAAGAATAAAGACAGAAATGCAGTAGAGGATTACTCCAAATCCATAGAAACATGTTAATATTATGTAAAATATCCCTGATATCTGATGGTAGTGATGTTGGCTAGCAGTAGCCAGCCTTCTGCGGCATATTAACAGTGCTTAGTCCAACTAAGGTCATTGTAATAGCAGCAGACAGAAAGGTAACAGTGAAGAACTTCAGATGGGGGGCAGGAGGGGATTTCTGCATAAAGAGGCATTATCAATATGATAAAGTTCTGTGCTAAATACGGCTGTGCCAGCTGGTCAAATTGAGGCACTTGGAGGCAAAAAAGTTTCAAAAGCTTCTGGAAAAAAGGCGGCAGAGCTGAGGGAGATCCTCTGTCTAAAGTCTGGAGGAGCAGAGTCAGGCAAAACTCACATACGGTCCATGTCCACCAGGAAGTCTGGTTTGAAGAGAGACCAGCTCTCACACAGGAGTCAGCTCCTGTCAACCTCACCGAGCAGATGGATTGTCCAGATTCCATGTCTGTCATCAGGCTTTAAAAGGTCAAAATAGGAGTTTAATTATTATTTCTATTAATCTAAAAGGTTAAAATATGAAATAAAAAGTCAAAACCATAACTTTTAGTCATGAAAGTTATGACTAAACTTTTGACAGAATTAATCCTGTTTTCCTTCAGATGAGGTTGATATATGAACGTGTTTTCTGCAGGAGCTTGGCTGCTTTGCTCAACACTGCCCCCTTGATTACCTGTGGTATTACAATATTTGGATTGTAGAAGTAATTTTTATATGAAGAATAAGGACAGAAAGCTCCGTCTGTATCTGAATGCTTAACCCAGTGATACTCAACATGTGGCTCTGGAGCGTCATGTGGCTCTTTTGTGATGATTTGTGGCTTTTTAATGACTTAATTTAAATATAATTCACCAAGAAACCCTTAAAAAAGGGAAAATTTTTGCTCCTTTTTCACAATATTTGCCACTTCTATCCAATTTTTGCCCCTTTTCACCATTTTTTCTCCCAATTTTCAACCATTTAATCTACCTTTTTTATAAAATACCACTTCTTTCCTAGTTTTTGGCCATTTTATTCACATCTTTTTGCCACTTATCCCATTTTTGCTTTTTTCACAATTTTTTGCCTTTTTCCCCTATTTTGACACTTTTTTGCCACTAAATACCAATTGTTAACTATTTTTTTGCCCATTTTTGCCACTTTTTTTGAAACTTTTTACCGATTTTCAGCCACTTCTATCCCATTTTTGCCCTTTTTCCACCATTTTTTTTGCCAATTTTCACCGAGTTAAGCTACCTTTTGTCATTAAATACCACTTTTTTACTGTTTTTTGCCCATTTTTGCCATTTATTGCAACTTTTTACCCATTTTTTGCCACTTCTATCCCATTTTACCATTTTTTCTCCATATTTTCAACCATTTAATATACCTCTTGTCATTAAATACCACTTGTTTACTATTTTTTGACCATTTTTTTCACTTTTTTGTCACTTTTATCCCCATTTTTTGTCTTTTTCCCCATTTAAGCTACTTTTTTCCACTAAATACCACTTGTATTATTTTTAGCCCATTTTTGCCACTTTTTGGCAACTTTTTACCCTGTTTTTGCCACTTCTGTCCTATTTTTGCCCCTTTTAACCATTTGTTCTCCCAATTTTCACCCATTTAAGCTACCTTTTATTATTAAATACCCCTTTTTCGTAGTTTTTGCCCATTTTAGCCACTTCTTTTTGCCACTTTATCCTATTTTTGCCCTTTTTCACCATTTTTCACCCATTTCAGCTACCTTGTGCTACTAAATACCGCTTGTTTCCTATTTTTTTGCCCATTTTTTTCCACTCTTGACTGCTTTTTACCCGTTTTAGTCACTTTTCACTCTTTTTTGCCACTTTTTTACCATTTTATATCACCTTTAATTCATTTTTTGTCACTTCTCACCATTCTTTGCTACCTTCTGACCCTTTTTCCACTTTTCCTCCCCATTTTAATGCCCTTTTCACTGATTTTTGTTGCTTTTTGACCATTTTTGCCACCTTTAACTTATCGTTATTGGACTTAAAGTTGTTTTTTGCTTCACCTCTTAGATTGTGGCTCTTGCAAGTGTATTTTTCAACTATTTGGCTCTTTGGTTGAGCAGGGATGAGTAACACTGGCTTAACCCGTCATTCCAAACCGCTGTAGTTTCACCTCCACACACCTGAAAGACTTGACCTCTGTGACCTCTGTGAACGTTGAGGATTAGCGTAGCAGCAGTTGCTGATTGGTCTACAAACCAATCAGAGACAAGAAAAGTTAGCATGTCATCAAAGTTTTCATCACTGTGCTTACTTCTTCTTCTCCCTCTTCCTTTCAGAGACATCCTGAACCGCTCAGACTCTGACTCCGCCCTCCCTCTCTCTCACGAGGAGTCCCGAAGTCTCTACAGCTCCAAACCCTTCCTCCTTTCCTCCAGGCTCCACCCCCTACAGGGTCACAGCTCCGGGGGAGGAGGAGGAGGGGGCTTGGAGAAGAGCTCCAGCCTGGGGGAGCTTAGGGGGAGCTCTGCCGCCGTCCTGGCCTCTGCCTGCTCCACCCGCTCCCTCTGCATCTCGTCCAGTGCCGCCGACAGCCCCGCCGTCTTCCCGTCCTCCGCCTCGTCCAGCTCGTCGGGGAGCGGACGGGGGCCGGGCCTCCCTCTCCCGACCAGGAGGAGTCCTGTGGAGGAGGACGGGGCCGAGGAGAGCGAGTCGACGGGCAGCCGGAGGAGAAACGCTTTTAATAAGATCTTTAAGAAGAAGCAGGGGCGCCACTGAACGCACAGAACTGTTTTATACTTCATCTTTCACAAATCCTCGTCACCATGAACCAGACTGTCGCTCACCGCAAACGTCACATTTCTGCTTTTTTATTCAATTTCCTGAAAACTGTTGGGTCATTTTTCTGAATCACTGAGGAAAGGTCTGAGGAAGAACTTCACAAGGACAGAGCGATGTGTTCTCGATGGAAAACTACACCGAGGGATATTTTTGATTTTTTTTCTTTATTTGAACAGAAAATATGGTCGAAGCTTTGAGAAAATCTTCATTTTCTTGTGTAGAAGCCAAAAAAGTTTCAAGAAACCAAAATAATCCCTGACCCCAACCTGACCTTGACCCCAACGAGCATAAAGACTGTGAACAGCAAACAGAAAACTGGACTGAAGTTTGTTTTTCTTCTGTTTCTTTAATTTAGAAATGAAATATGGCAGAAGTCCTGAGAAAATGTTTTTGATGTAAGAGCCAAAAAAGGGTTCTTTATATTTATAATATAATCTAGAAAACTCGGTTCCACCGATATACAGAAATGTCATCACAATTACAAACGCAGTCACCAACATCCCACCCTAACCCTAACCCCTACTCCTAACGTAGACCCTACCCTAACCCCTTAACCCAGCGGTGTCAAACTCATCCACAGCAGGGGCCGGATTCTGAACTTGGTCTAACCTGAGGGCCTAAAAGGGTCAACATTTAACCATGAACTGTAAAACTTATTTTCACAGGTAATTCATTAAGGGGGAGAAAAACTGATGATAAATGATCATGAGATTTAAAAAAAAAAGAAGTCAAAATGATAACTTTAAAGGCTCAAAATCTGAGATAAAAAGTCAAAATATTAGTTAAAAAGGTCAGAACACAAAATCAAAAGTCAAAATAATGTTTTGAAAAGGCAACTACATGAGATAGAAAGTAAAAATCAGGAGTTTAAAGGTCAAAATAGAAGATAAAAAACAAGATCATTAGTTAAAAACAGGTGTGTCAAACTCAGTCCCAGCAGGGTCCGGATTCTGAACTTTGGTCTAACCTGAGGGCCTAACAGGGTCAAAATGTAACCATAAAATGTCAACCTTATTTTCACCAGAAATGATTTATGGGGGTAAAAAACTTGATGATAAATCATTTTGTGATTAAAAGGTCAACATGATAGGTTTAAAAACTCAAAACCTGAGATTAAAAAGTCAAACTTATAACTGTAAAAGGTAAAAACATGACATTTAAAGTCAAAATGATGTTTTTAAAAAGCAGAAATATGAGACAGAATATTGAATCCATGAATTTTAAAAGTCAAAAACTGAAATAAAATTCAAAATCATGATTTTTAACAGTCAAAATATGAGGTAAACAACGCAATCATGAGTTTAAAATGTCCAAATATGAAATAGAATTGAAAATCATGCTTTTTTTTTTGGTAAAAAGATGAGATAAAAGTCAAAATCATGACTTTAAAGGGCTTTAATTGGATTCAAAATTTAAAATTATAAATCTAAAAGGTAAAAATATGAGATGAAAAGTCAAAGTTATGAGATGTAAAAGGAAAAATATGAAATAAAAGGTCAAAACCATAACTTTTAGTCATAACTGTGAGATGCAAAATTGAAAATATGGAGAAAACACAAATTTCTCCTACGTTCCTGACTTTTTATCAAACTGTTTACCTTTTCTAATTTTTATGACTCAACAAGGATGTTATAAATCATCCAGCTTTAGTTTACATTTTTATACTGGAGGAAATCTGCAGACCTCATACTGGTGGACCAGTTCTAATAAAAATACCATATGATCTGGTGGGCCGGTTTTGACCCCTGGGCCTTGAGTTTGACACCCCTGCCTTAGATATATCAAAGCAATGAATGGTGGATTACTAGGGCAAAATGGCATGCTATTAACCACAATCATGACTGGTGGCCAAAGAATGGCTAATATATCCTAATACTGAGCATTAATGTTTGATTGTACGACTTCCCTCTGGTCCAGAGGGACATTTTAAATATTTACATCCATGGTTGAGTTGGTTTGAGCTCTCAAAGACTATTTCTATTTCAGATTTGATCATATCCTGTAGTTCTGGGGTTTCACAGCTAAAAAAAGATGCTTAAAAATATTTAAATCACTTACTCTGATTGCTTTGAGCTACACAGGGAAGGGCTCCATGTTGGTGTTTACCCAGGAATTACTAAAGCCACCCCTGCATGAAATTTCATCTCAGACCCCCCCAGGCTGCTATATTCAGTAATCAAGTCCCCTCGTTGAAGACGCCATTTTATCACTAATTTCCTCCTGATGTCGCCTTATTTAACTTCTTCTCACGGTTTGATGCTCACATGTAAAATTTAGCATTTCTGCACAGTTTGGATTCACACGAGGCCAGCAGGATGTGGCGTTTAATCAAATTATCTTTATTTACTCTGAACAAAGCGCCACTCTGGTTTATTTATAGAGAGCAGCTGTCTCTGAGGGCTGCTTTGTCAGGACTACATTACCCAGAAATCCCTTCCATCCTTTCATGCTCTATCCTGTTTAGGCTCCCAGCTGCCTCTGGGTGAGAGAAAGGGAAGATCAGCAGCCAATCAGAGAGCTCCAATGATCTTAGCAGTGTTTTTATAAAAACTGTGTCATCAGAAACAAAGATGTGTTCATGCTGCAGAATTCATGTTTTTATTTATGAATATGTGAAATAAATAAATTTACTGGTGAAGATTTCTGTTTTCTTTTTTCATTTCCTTTCAAGGATGTTTATATTTGAATATTTTGGCTTATAAACCCAAATCTCAGGTGACATAACTCAAAAACTCTATCTGTAAAATCAGACGCCCATTTCAGTCAGATGAGCCTGTTTTACACTGTCCATGGTGCATTCACTGACCCCTCAGCTCTGCAGGAATTCTGTCAGCAGGAGACAGATGTTTGACCAGCAGGTGGCAGCAGAGAATCACCAGAGCGGTCTGTTTCTAAGGTCAGGTTCAGCTGTTCCTGTTTAATGTGGGTTTATTTCCCTCCAGTTATGAGCAGAAGCTCTTCTCCGTTTATATGCAGCTTATTCCTGAGGCTCTGTAATGATTATAGGAGGAACTTCCACTGATAATGACGACGTAGAGGAGATGTTTGTCCAAGAGCCGAACCGTCAGCAGCAGAACTATCCTGTTTAACAGGAACAAACGCTGAAAATTTAAATAAAAACAATCATTTTTTAAGTGGTTAGTTGGGTTTTCTAAAATGTTCCTGCAGAGTTCTGATCAAGCTGAATTTGTGGCTTTAAAGCAGGGGTGTCAAACACAAGGCCCAGGGGCCAAATCCGGCCCGTGGTGCAGTTTTACCCGGCCCACAGGATCAGATCATATTTTAATTAGAACTGGCCTGCAGGTCTGAGGTCTGCAGATTCCTCCAGTATAGAAATGAGAAATTAACCTTGAAGATTAAAAATATCCTAAAGAGTAAAATTAATGAAATAGAAAGTAAGGAATGAGGGAGAGAAATTAATTTGTGTTTTAACTTAATATTTAAAATTTGCGTCTCAAAATTCTGACTTAAACTTAGCATTTTTACTTTTTATCTCATAATGTGAACTTCAAGATTACAATTTTAAATTTCAAGTCATATTTTGAAATTTGAAGATTACGATTTCAAATTTAATCTCATATTTTGCCCTTTTAAACTCCTAACTTTGACTGTTAATCCCATATTTTCACTTTTTAAACTCACAATTTAGAATTTCATCTCATACTTTGACCTTTTAGAGTCACAATCTTTAATTTCAAGATATATCTTGACCTTTTAAGATCAAAATTTTGTTTTTTCAGCTCATATTGTGACCTTTTTCAACTCCTAATTTTGGTTTGTAATCCCATATTTCGACCTTTTAAACTTATGATTTTGTATTTCATCTCATATTTTGACCTTTAAACTCCTGATTTTTACTTTCTATCTCATATATTTGCCTTTTGACAACATAATTTTTACTTGATTTTGTGTTCTGTCCTTTTAAACTAGTATTTTGACTTTTGATCTCTGATTTTGGAGCCTTTCAACCTATCATTTTCACTGTTTTGGTTTTTTTTTTTATCTCAGAATCATTTATCATCAGTTTTTCTCGCCCTTATCTAACTGCCTGTGAAAATAAGGTTTACAGTTCATGGTTAAATGTTGACCCTGTTGGGCTCTCAGATTAGACTTAAATTCAGATTTCGGCCCCTGCTGTGGTTGAGTTTGACACTCCTGATCTATAAAGCTGCAAATGATTCCAAAAAAGTGTTATCAATGTCAAACAGCTGGAGGAGCATTTTGACACTAATTATCAACAGGTCAGTCACATGACTGGGTATAAAAGGAGCATTTTAGATAGGCAGAGTCTCTCAGAAGTAAAGATGGGCAGAGGTTCACCAATCTGTAAAGAACTGAGTCTAAAAACTGTAGAAAATTTTCAGAAAAATGTTCCTTAATGTAAAACAGTGAAGACCTTGAATCCCCAAAGAATCCCCAGATGTTAGAGCTGCCCACGCCATAGGCACTAATGCAACCCCATACCATCAGAGATACAGGCTTTAGACCTGAGCCAGGAGAACAAGCTGGATGCTCCCTCTCCTCTTTAGTCCACAGGACACGGCGTCCAAGGTTTCCTCTGACCACAGAACAGTTTTCCATGTTTCCTCAGTCCATGTTAAATGAGCTTTGGTCCAGAGAAGACGGACCACGGTGTTTCTGGATCCTGGTCACATATGGCTTCTTCTCTCCATGATCAGCTTTAACTGTCATTGGTGGATGGCACGGCCATCTGTGTTGACAGACGATGATTTCTGGAGTGTTCCTGAGCCCATGCAGTGATTTCAGTACAGAATCATGCCTGTTTTTAATGCAGTGGCCCCTGAGGGCCCCTTCAGCCTTGTCCCTTGCTCTCAGAGATTTCTCCAGATTCTCTGAATTTGTTGATGATATTATGGACTGGAGATGGAGGAGACTCAAAGTCTTCAATACTTTACATTCAGGAACATTTTTCTGAAAATTTTCCACATTTGTTAGACTCAGTTTTTCATAGATTGGTGAACCTCTGCCCATCTTTACTTCTGAGAGACTCTGCCTCTCTAAAATGCTCCTTTCATACCCAGTCATGTGACTGACCTGTTGATTATTAACCTGGTTAGCTGCTGTTTGTGATTCTTCCTGAACTGGTAAAATGTCTCTGCTTCAACATGCTGAGACTGTTTTTTGCTTTTCTGTGGTATTTATTTGATCATTTCTAATCAGCAGATGTTCCTCTTCTTTGTGTTGCTTTCTTTTGCATCCTTTTATTTTCTTCTTTTTTTGTTTGGTTTTTGATAAACTACAGACCAGCGATCACTGGGAGTCTGAAACAATAAAAGATTGAACAAACAGACATGATCAGTCAGAGGAATGTAGAAATATTCCTTCATGAAATCTTGCTGGACTGTTCCTGTATGGGACGGCAACCCCTACACCCCTCTACTTCAGATAAGCCTTCTAATACTGATAATAAATCTATAACTCCGGTTGTTTTTCTGCCCAGGTAAAGTTGAGTCTGTTTTCATGTGTAAATGACAGAATTGTGGATGTTGCGTAATGTCTCTCAGCTTTCACCTTATAAGGTGTCTTTCTTTCTTCAGAGCATCTTCTCCCGGCTTCCTGTCCTGCTCTCAACCACAAACCACCAAACCCTGATAGGTCAGAGGATAAGGCACACAGGAACAACAGAGGAGGGCTCTGTTTGTCTGATTAGCTGTAAGCATTTTTTAAAAACTGCTTTGCATCTCAGAGAACTTCCTGAAAGAGAAAGGAGACATCCTCCATTCAAACCTCATGAACAGAGATCATCTACCCTGCTCTGAGCTGTCTCAGCTTTCTGAGTGTGATCCGTTTAAACTGACAGGAAGAAACACAAAAGCAGAAATTAAGACGAAATTTCCTCCTCTCAAGTGGCTCAACTTCCTGTCAGAGCAGCGAGCAATGACGCGCTGCAGATTACTTTAGCTCATCGAAAATAACCGAGCAAAAATAGAAAACAGCAACTAAAACAGATAGTCAACCAAAAATCTGCAGGGAGAAGCAAACGTAGCCGGGTCTGCACACAGAAATGCTCCATGAAGGGCTCCTCCCCAGACTGGGTTTATTAATATCAGCACGTGTTGGACAGCAGCATTGCTACAGCCGGCTCAGGAACACTTGCCTCCTTTTAAAACCTCTAAAGTATTTCATCTTTGCCGGGTTTAAAGAGCTCTAACACATTCCCTCCGTTTCTCCTCTCTGCTCTGACATCCTGACTTTAGTGCAGGTTTCACTCTGAAACTCTGAGACAAAAGGGTTCATTCAAATTGACTGTCCACTGTTAGCACTAAAAACATCGACAGGTTAAACGTTACTGCAGAAATAATAAATCTGCTTTTTTGTTGCTTTGATAGAAATGGTGAGAATATAGTTTTAATAAAGTATGGTTATGACAGCATAGCTCTGTATTTCTGCACACCTTCATCTGTGCAGCTGGACCTCAGAAAGCTTGATCAGAATCCTTCTCCTGTATAAGAGGTGTCAAACTCAATCACAGCAGGGGCCAGATTCTGGATTCAGGTCTAACCTGAGGGTCTAACAGGGTCACCATTTAACCATAATCTATCAACCTCATTTTCACCAGTAATAAAATATGAAAAAACCAGCACTGATGATAAATCATTTGGAAATTCAAAAAAGTAAAAATAATACATTTAAAGACTCAAATCTGAGATTAAAATTCTAACTTAGTTCAAAAGATCAGAACACGATATTAAAAACAGAAAAACAATGTTTTTAAAGAGCAAATATACGAGGAGAAAGTTGAAATGATAGGTTTGAAAGATCAAAATATGAGATCAAATTTGAAATCATGAGTTTAAAAGTCAAACTATGACTTAAACATTTTAATTTGTGAGTCTGATCAGTCAAAATATGGGATGAAAAAGCCAAAATTCGGAGTTGAAAATCTCAAAATATGAGCTAGAATTGAAAATGATGACTTTAAAAGTTAAAAATATGACTTCATTTAAAATTGGGAGTCTAAAGGGTCAAAATATGATAGAAAAAGTAAAAATTATTCATTAAAAACATCAAAATATGAGAAAAATCATGAGTTTAAAAGTCAAAACATGGGATTAAACAAAGGAGTTGAAGAGGCCAAAATATGAAATGAAAAGTCAAAATTATAAGTTTGAGTCGTAATCTTGAGATGCAAAATTGAAAATATGAAATAAAAACACAAATTTCATTTCTTTTCCCACATTCTGGGCTTTTTATGAAATCTTTCTACACTTTACTCTTTCAGATTTTCACGGCTCATCAACTTAAACTGGAGGAAATCTGCAGACCTCAGACTGGTGGGACAGTTATAAAACAAATACGATATGATCTTGTTGGCCGGATATAATCGTTCCACGGGCCGGATTTGGCCCCCGGGCCTTGAGTTTGACACCCCTGTCCTGTATCCTCCCTGGTGGAAGGAAATGCCTGAAATGTTGCAGATGTTTTTGTGTAATTTAGAGACTCTGCAGGAGTTTGCCTGAAATATTTGGTCCTAAAAACAGGAAATGACCTCATAATAGGTGCCTAGGGCTTCTGCTGTTGCTGTAGTTCCAAACATTAATTTATACGGGGCTTTCCAGCTTTGGTTGGCCACACGTGAGACATTTTTAGGGCTGAACGATTTGGGAAAATAATCTAATTGCAATTTTTTACCCAATATTGTGATTTAATATGCAATTATTTCTTACGTTTTTCATCTCAATTATTTTCCAATAAAAACAAACAATAATTCATCCTATAATATAATATAAGATAAGATAAGATAAAAGATAATATAATATAATATAATTGTCATGTTTAGAAAGAAAAACATTAAAAAATAAAGAAAATAGATTTTTTTGTGCACTATTCTAAAAATATGCCACTAAAATGATTGCATATGTAATGCATAACATCCCTGCTGCAAAAAAAAATTGTCGCAAATTTCAGGTGAAAGAAATATTGTACCTTCTGCGATTTGAAAATTGCAGCAGGCCATATGGTGATTTAATGTCATTTGCGATTAACTGCCCAGCCCTAGACATTTTTCAAATCTTAAAGGGATATTCCACTATTTTTGGAGTTGAGTTGTATGAGGTACATAGCAGTAGTAGCGGCATTAGCCTCCAGTGGTTTTAGTGAGCATTGCTCCTTTAAGAAGGACTCGTGGTGCTAACGGCCAGAAGCTGGGCTTTACAGTCTAACAGATGGGTACAGTTTCTATGTGGAACTCTGTGAGTTTTTGGGCCACAAAATAATGTTGGCACAAACTTGAAAACTTATGAGACATTTTATTTTTTATCCAGAAAGCCTCTGGGTTTTAGTCAGTGCTTTGTGATGCAGGTTTTGGCTCTTGCACTTTAAATGTAGAGTCCTCCTATCAATGCACTGATTATATTTTTCTTTAAAATAAAACTATAAGTATATGTCCATTACCCACTCTCTGCTCGTGTTTTTACTAGGGCTGTCAGAAATGTCACTTTTTTAATTGCTATTAATCTCAGATTTTTTGGAGTTAATCACAGTTAATCGCATCTTACCTATTACCTAGGGACCTGTGGGAATTAGTAATAACTGAATGGGACGTCTGTGTTTCCATGTGAATCGACCATGTCTAGTTTTAGGTGACAAAATCAACACCGATTTAAAGTGCCCTTCTGGTTCACAGTAAGAGCTATCCCAGAATGCTTTGCATGTCGCTTATAGTATTAAGATAAGAAGTTAGGGCATTTTCAGCAGCTTTTCTCCCTCATTAAATGAAATTCATCCATGAAACTAAAACATGGCTAGCCTGTTTAGATAGTAAAAACTTAGAGTCCTCCTCATTTCAAATTGGTGGATCCTGTGTAATGGTTTGATTAAGAGCCCCCTGGTGGTGGAATTAAAGCACTCTGCTTTAAAGGTCACGTATTTTCCCCTTTAAGACAAGTTTATATCGGTTTCAGAGGTTCCCAGAACATGCCTTTGAAGTTTGATGCTGAAAAACACTCCAGTATTGATTTCTGCATGCCTAAAAACCCCTCTGTTTCAGCCCTGCTCAGAACCAGCTGTTTCTGTGTCTTTAAATGTTACTGAGCTGTCTGACTCCGCCCCTAACCACGCCCCTCTCAGGAAATGGATGTGGCTCTCCTGATCCTCCAGGCAGCTGAGAGGAGATCAGGAGCGGGGGGCGGAACTTTCTTCCAAGCCGGGAGAGCCAACTAAGCCTGAGGGCGGGGCTAACTCCCCACATGACATCATGAGGGTAAACTCTGGGAACGGCTTGTTTCAGCACACATTTTCAGAAAGGTGGAGAAAGAGAGGGGAGGAGGGGGTGTATTTTTGTCATTATTGGGGGGATTGTGGACAGACCAGGGTCACATTTTTTTGCTAGAAATGCCTGAAAAAGTGATTTTTGAATATGTGACCTGTAAATTCTAGCGTGGGTGAACTTCAGCCTTGACTCTGGGATTTGTGATTCATTTCTGATATTCTACATTTCATTCACGGGTCAGAATCTAGGACACTGTCTACACGTGAAGAGACTGAAAATGCAGCCGGCCTCCCAAAGGGGCGGGGCCAGTGAAGACAGGAAATGAGTGGCAGCGCTCTGTTTCCTTCCTTTAATAATGTTATAATAATGTTATAAATCCAGTTTTACCTTCTTCAGATGAATTACAGTTGTCTTTGTCTTTATTTCATGGAGGCAGACCATCCTGGGATCAATATTTACGTTTTCTCAGACTTTCTGCAGAACATCTTTTGAACTTTTACAGTGCGTTATTTATTTTAGGGTTTCTTTGACATGATTAGAGGACGTTCTGGCGTATTGATTGCTCTGACTGGAGTGAATTAAAGAGAATTTATGAATCATGAACCTGCAGAACGAGCTCTGCAGAGATGATGAGCATGTGACAGAACATGAGCTGCTGTGTTAATGTGGGTGTGTTGTGACTCTGGTTCTATATTTAACCCACAGGCCGTCTCTCACTCACACACACTCCACATAAACGTGAACGCCTGCAGACGACGAGCAGGATGGAGGTAAAACGACTTTTTTCTGCTGCTGCTGAGTGTGTGCATCCTTTCTTTTAACCCAAGGAAACTTTTTACTGTTGATGAACTTTAACCTTCATAAAAACTGTTGGTCTTGTTTCACCGTTGATGATAAGTTATTGGCATGTCGTGTGCATGAGCGTGTGCGTGAGCGTGTGTGGCGTGTTTAGCAGCTGCATGTTGAAGTTTAACTTTGCATCAGATTTCATCAACATGCCCACCGTGTTTGTGGAGCAGGAGTGTCGTCGGCTCTTTGACAGCGGCGGCATTTTCCCCTCCATCTCGTCTGTTTTGACTTCTGGTAACATGCAGCGTGTTGGCCTCCTGCAGAGGGACATTACAGATTTATTCTGCTTTATTTATCATGACTTTTATTTAACATTAAAACAGATTTTAGAAAGGCATCCTCTCTGCTCATTTAAATACTTCTGAACCACAAACACAGCCATCAGTGTGTCGATGTCGTGTCACCTTAATCTGAGTCTCCTGAGTCTCCTGACATCGCTGAGGAATGGCTGAGTTTTGGATGCTCTCTTCACTCGGTTTGATTTAGGGGTCTAAAGCTCGGCTCAGGTCCTGCTCACTTCACGGTTCCAACTGGTGCTAAAGGTGGAAGGAGGCGTCTGTGTCTGCTAAACCTCCCATGCCAGCGCTAATGCTACCATGGAGAAGCTAACCTAGGATCAGTCCAAACAGTAGACCTAGCCCTTCCAGAGAAATAGCCCTGAAACATCCAGTAAGTAGACACTCCCTTATTCTCTCTGATATCAACGTCATGGACTTTTACCAGCAATTAGCCTCCTGGCATCGTTACCCAAACCCATGTGGACCTGGTCCTGGTCTGCTCTGGAGCAGCATTGATCCCATCATGACTGTACGCTCAGACATTCCTGTCCTCACAGTTCAATCAATAACATTCACATTTGTGAAGGATTTAGGTTTATATCAGCGTAAACTCAGGATGGACCTCGTTTTTTCAAAACTCCAAAGAGCGCCCCCTGATGGGCATTAAGTGAGGAGAACTGTCAGGACTTAAAACCAGGGTGTATCCGGCCTGGAGCTCTCCTAGAGAAGCTGAATGATTTAACCCCAGGGCCCATCCCCATCCTCCTGACCAACAGTGGCCCAAACTTTATTACCTCCGCCCAGGAGGTCATGTGATCGGGTGGGTTTGTTCGTTTGTTTGTTAGCAACATAACTCAAAAAGCTATGGATTTTGATGAAATTTTCAGGAAATGTCAGAAATGGCATAAGGAAGAACTGATTAGATTTTTGGACTGATCCGGATCACCATCTGAATTCAGGAATTTTTTAAAAGATTCTGAACTATTGGGAGATAGGGCTAATGGCAGAGGTCTGCGCTGTTACCACTTTACACCAGGAGATGGCGGACATGAGTAACTTCAATCCAATCAGCACTTTTGGGTGTGTCTCTATTCAAAGTTTTGGAGTTTATGGAGTTTGAAAGACGCACGCCCGGTCGAGGAGACGAGTTGGAGCGTAACAGAGAGAAAGAGCAAATTGTAGCGAGAATACTCACAATGCTGGGAGGAATAGAGGAATATTCACCCTCTGCTATGACTTCCAGTTGTCCGGTGAGACCATGGGTGAGACTGTCAGTGCATCTGTTGGCACCAGCAGGCAATGCTTCTGCCATAACAGTCCACCTGTAGTAAAGCCAATGGTTTGCCTGCTGTGTTTCCACCCCACCAGGGAGGGTGAGGAAAAAAAAGGGGCGCCTGGCCCTCGGATTTCTGTCCTTAAAATATTTTGGCCCTTTGGAAAAACTAGTTGGGGAACCCTGGGCTAAAATCATCATCATTTAGCCAGCTTCCATGAGAAACCAGGACCCAAACAAATCAGATTAATTCAACGACAAAACGAAGAGAGAGAACTGAATATGGAGCACCGACATCCTTAGCTGCTGTTGACCTGACTGTTTTCATGAGACGTCATAAAAGCACGAATGTTACTTTCCACAAATTCGTCTTCTTTTCCATTTCCAACATTTATCAGGCCAACATTGTGTTTATGTTTGCCGCCATATTTGTGAGGTGGAAAAGTATGCAACATCTGGTCAGTGATGTTCTGCTTGTTCTCATTGGCTATCGTGAGTTCTAGGTTGTGATGGATCAAATAGAGTTATGCCCTGTGGTTGTTGGGGTGGGGGGTAAATTAGGCCAACCCTCTGCAGTGGTTCCCAAAATCTGTGTCAGACAAGCTGGTGCTAACTGAGGCAAGTCCAGGAGTGTGGAGAGAGTTTTTGCAACCCAACAACTAAAATTCCTCTACAGACGTGTTAAAAGGAGCCCTGCATGATCAGACAAGTTCATCTTGTTGGATAGATATTTGTATCTCTCACATACTTATTGAACTAAAAAACTCACTAGATATCTGCATTTTGAGTCATTTGAGTTTATAATCAACCAGGAGACCGCCATGTTTTGGTCCACGCTGGCACCGTGACGTCACAGTTCCGTGGTGATCCTCACCATTTCACTGCAGTAACCTGTTTGAGACTGACAGCCAGTGTTAGGGCTGATCTCAGAAACGCAGCACGTCTCATGCAGGGAGAATTCTAAAATTTGAGGTCTCTTCTATTTTATAGTTGCTCCATGAGTGGTTATCTGTCCATTTAGAAAGGAAAGTGATAAATACAGAGACGTATTTGCCTTGTTGTAGCAAACATTTACGTCCA
Organism: Cheilinus undulatus; assembly: GCF_018320785.1. NCBI lineage: Eukaryota > Metazoa > Chordata > Actinopteri > Labriformes > Labridae > Cheilinus > Cheilinus undulatus. The sequence continues at coordinate 50,517,216 of NC_054876.1, read as the reverse complement.
CATGGGTAGAAAATGTTTGAAATCTGTTTCTTGATGAACCAGATGAAGGCCACGAGCTGTTCCCCAAACTTCTACTCTTTATGAAGCTTTCTGTTTTCACACGGTTCAGGTTCATGGCGGTCTCCTGGTGAGTTTATGAGCTGAAATGAACTGAAAATGCAGATATGTGGGATATTTAGTGAGTCTTTTAGTCTAATATACATTTGAGACATACAAATATCTATCCAACAAGATGAACTTGTCTGATCATGCAGGGTTCCTTTTAAAGAGGCAGCTTTGCATGGGTAAAGTTCTGGTGTTCCTCCACATGTGGTCTTGATTTTAGTTTTGACCATAGACTGTAGAAAGAATTGGACAAACCCTGTGTGACGTCAGTCGTCTGCTTACAATAGGCGGACTCAAACGGCTCTTGGAGACAGTCTGTGGAGGCTTCCATATTGAAATCGTGGTCTCAACCGAACTTTGGATCAACCTAACAGCCCGCCCACTAAGTGCAACTTCCTGTCAGCCTGCCAGCTAGCATTCCGGTTGACAGAAACGGAGCCTCTGCCTGCCAAGCTATCTGTCAATCAAAGGAGACACGCCAATCAGCTTTTATCCGAAATATAATCCAAACGATCGTGGTACAAAAAATTTCACCCCCCTGTACAGTGGGAGCACAATAAGACACTAGCTAATGAGACAAGTTTGGTGTTTTGAACCAGGCTGTAAACCAGTTTATTTCTAGTGTTAAAACCGGCTGTTTAACATGTGAGCAGAAGGGACTTCTGGTGTTCCTGCAGCCTCAAGTGGACACTCATGGTATAGCAGTTTTTTGCACTTCTGCATTGGCTTCATTTTTCAGGACCGGAGGTTGCTGCTTGGTTTTGACTTGGCCAGAAAAGCTCAAATCCCGCTGCTCCAGCCAGCCTTGAACTCTGAACTGAAAGTTGATTCCCTGAGCTTTCCCGAAGACTTTGAATGCATCACAAGCATTCGCCATGACAACCACGTCTGACATCCAGAGAGAACATGCAATTGATCCCTCAGCTCAGCCATCATTCAGACACAGAGCTGTGGGGAGGTTTAGGCTGGGATTCTATCATCTAAAACATCCTGCTGAGTTAATGCCAGTGATGTGTTCACTGACCCTCAGGTTACTGCAGGTCACTGACAGCACATTCATAGAAGTCTGTAGAGCTGCTTTTAAAACAGTGAGAGAAATCCAGTCATGCAGTGACAGCGGTAGAGGACTCACTAGTACACAAACATGACTGAGGGTGGTTTTTAATGAACACTGAACGAAAAACCGAGGAGGGCGGAGCATGACGCTCCGTCTCAGTCCCACTTGGAAGTTTCCAGTAGAACCATTCCCTGACGATAGAGAGGTAGCTCAGTAGCGCCATCAGCTGTGCTATAACAGCATAACTTCAGGCCTGCCAGTGGAGATCCGCAGCCTCTCCCCATCCCAGCAGGTTGATGTTTACTGCATCTTGTGCTTGTTTTGCAGTGATTTTTGAGGACGTGCATGCTTCAGACTCATGCAAGGGTGTCATGGCTGCCGTAGGGTGTCTGTGTGGTTATCAGTGAGTACAGGTTCATCTAAAAATATAGAACGTCATTAAACACTTCTTTTTTCCTGTGATTTAATTCAAATAAACTCACATCTGGATTCCTCTCACATGAAGTGAAATATTTCAGTCTGATTTTTGTTTTAATCCTGATGATTACAGCTCACAGATCATGAAAATCCAAACTCGTGTCGTGGAGCCGATCAGTCCGTGGTCCTGCTGGGGGGTTATTAAGCCCAGGTTCTCTGACAGCAGCCTTCAGCTGGTCTGGATTATTGAGTCTGGTGTCTCTCATGTTCCAGAGATCCTCTGTGGGGTTCAGGTCAGAATCAAACCCAGTAACAGCATGCTCCAGTTTCTACCAGTTTCTGGTAGTTCTGGTTTCACTGTGGGACAGTGGAAAGGAAATCAGGATCTCCATAAAGCTTCTCAGCAGATTGAAGCATGAAGAACTCTAAAATCTCCTGGAAGATGGCTACAGAGTGGACTCTGGACTTGATAAAGACCAACAGGTACCCCAAACCATCACTGACTGTGGAGACTGGAAACACTGGACTAACCCCTCCTTAAAAATCTCTGAGAACTGCCTGGTCTTTCAGCAGTGACCTTCTGTGGCTCACCCTCCTTAAATATCTCTGACACAGTCTAAGAACATCCTGGTCTTCAGCAGTGACCTTCTGTGGCTCACCCTCCTTAAATATCTCTGACACAGTCGAAGAACATCCTGGTCTTCAGCAGTGACCTTCTGTGGCTCACCCTCCTTAAATATCTCTGACACAGTCTAAGAACATCCTGGTCTTCAGCAGAGACCTTCTGTGGCTCACCCTCCTTAAATATCTCTGACACAGTCTAAGAACATCCTGGTCTTCAGCAGAGACCTTCTGTGGCTCACCCTCCTTAAATATCTCTGACACAGTCGAAGAACATCCTGGTCTTCAGCAGTGACCTTCTGTGGCTCACCCTCCTTAAATATCTCTGACACAGTCGAAGAACATCCTGGTCTTCAGCAGAGACCTTCTGTGGCTCACCCTCCTTAAATATCTCTGACACAGTCGAAGAACATCCTGGTCTTCAGCAGAGACCTTCTGTGGCTCACCCTCCTTAAATATCTCTGACACAGTCGAAGAACATCCTGGTCTTCAGCAGTGACCTTCTGTGGCTCACCCTCCTTAAATATCTCTGACACAGTCGAAGAACATCCTGGTCTTCAGCAGTGACCTTCTGTGGCTCACCCTCCTTAAATATCTCTGACACAGTCGAAGAACATCCTGGTCTTCAGCAGTGACCTTCTGTGGCTCACCCTCCTTAAATATCTCTGACACAGTCGAAGAACATCCTGGTCTTCAGCAGAGACCTTCTGTGGCTCACCCTCCTTAAATATCTCTGACACAGTCGAAGAACATCCTGGTCTTCAGCAGTGACCTTCTGTGGCTCACCCTCCTTAAATATCTCTGACACAGTCTAAGAACATCCTGGTCTTCAGCAGAGACCTTCTGTGGCTCACCCTCCTTAAATATCTCTGACACAGTCTAAGAACATCCTGGTCTTCAGCAGAGACCTTCTGTGGCTCACCCTCCTTAAATATCTCTGACACAGTCGAAGAACATCCTGGTCTTCAGCAGTGACCTTCTGTGGCTCACCCTCCTTAAATATCTCTGACACAGTCGAAGAACATCCTGGTCTTCAGCAGAGACCTTCTGTGGCTCACCCTCCTTAAATATCTCTGACACAGTCGAAGAACATCCTGGTCTTCAGCAGAGACCTTCTGTGGCTCACCCTCCTTAAATATCTCTGACACAGTCGAAGAACATCCTGGTCTTCAGCAGTGACCTTCTGTGGCTCACCCTCCTTAAATATCTCTGACACAGTCGAAGAACATCCTGGTCTTCAGCAGTGACCTTCTGTGGCTCACCCTCCTTAAATATCTCTGACACAGTCGAAGAACATCCTGGTCTTCAGCAGTGACCTTCTGTGGCTCACCCTCCTTAAATATCTCTGACACAGTCTAAGAACATCCTGGTCTTCAGCAGAGACCTTCTGTGGCTCACCCTCCTTAAATATCTCTGACACAGTCTAAGAACATCCTGGTCTTCAGCAGTGACCTTCTGTGGCTCACCCTCCTTAAATATCTCTGACACAGTCGAAGAACATCCTGGTCTTCAGCAGAGACCTTCTGTGGCTCACCCTCCTTAAATATCTCTGACACAGTCGAAGAACATCCTGGTCTTCAGCAGTGACCTTCTGTGGCTCACCCTCCTTAAATATCTCTGACACAGTCGAAGAACATCCTGGTCTTCAGCAGTGACCTTCTGTGGCTCACCCTCCTTAAATATCTCTGACACAGTCGAAGAACATCCTGGTCTTCAGCAGAGACCTTCTGTGGCTCACCCTCCTTAAATATCTCTGACACAGTCTAAGAACATCCTGGTCTTCAGCAGTGACCTTCTGTGGCTTACCCTCCTCTTGGAGGGTGTCAGTGATTGTCTTCTGGACCAGAGTCCAGTCAGCAGTCTTCCTCATGACTGCAGTTGTGTGATCTGAACCAGAGGGAGCGTGAAGGCTCAGTGACCCTTTGACTGGACTTTTCCACAATATTCTAATATTTAGAGAGAGTGGATTTTAGATTTCCATGAGCTGTAGGCTCATCGAGATTAAAACAAAGAAGTCCTGGAATATTTCCCTTTGAATGAGATGAATCTTGAATAAATAATTTTTTACTGTTTTAAAGTAAACAACAGGAATAACTGAGCTTAAACATGGTGTAATATTCTGAGACGCTGGTATGTCTCCAGTCTTCTGCTGTGTTTCGTTTAGCTCAGTGGAGCTAAAGCGATGGTGGAGCCTGACTGTCATCATGTCTTAATTTGAATCATTATTCCCCCAGAAAACCTTAAAAAGGAAAATTTGACCTCAGAAATGATCCATTACAAGAAGCATTAATCAGTTTGTTTCCCACACTTACAAAGTAGGCTTTAATTGTCAACCTCTATTTTTGTCTGCATATTTCCATTGCCCCAATTTGTCATTTTTTTACTACTCTAATTCCATTTTTACTACTCTTGGCCCATTTTTTAAATTTTTATCCTGCTTTTTGCATTTTTTTGCACCTTTTTGCCACTTTCCTCCCAGTGTTTGCTGCTTTAAGCCCATTTTGCCACTTCTTTTTGTCACTTTTCTCCCCTTTTGACACTTTTATCCTGCTTTTTGTCATTTTTTTGCCCTTTTGCCACTTCTTACCCATTTAAGCTGCCTTTTGCAATTCAATGCCACCTTTGCCCATTTTCCCACCTTTTTTCTGATTTTTACCCATTTTGGTCACTTTTCACTTAGTTTTTGCAACATTTAAGCCACTATTAAGTCAGTATTTGGCCACTTCCCACCCATTTTTGCCACTTGTGGACCATTTTTTCCACCTATTACTCTTTTTTTTTACACTTTTCACCCATTTTTACCATTTTCCTCCCAGTCTTTGCCACTTTAAGCCCATTTTTGCCACTTCTCTTTGTCACTTTTCTCCCCTTTTTGCCCCTTTATCCTACTTTTTGCCATTTTGTACCCCTTTTTGCCACCCTTTTTCTGATTTTTGCCCGTTTTGGTCACTTTTCATTTCATTTTAGCCACTATTAACTCATTATTTGGTCACTTCCCACCCATTTTTGCCACTTTTCTCCCAGTGTTAGCTGCTTGTTGACCATCGTTGCCACATGTAACTTATTCTAATTGCCACTTTTCACCTCTTAGATTGTGGCTCTTGCAAATGTATTTTTCAACAGTTTGGCTCTTTGGTTGAGCAGGGTTGAGTAAACACTGCTTTAGATCATAAAAATAAGCAGAAGTGATTATGACATGTTGGCTGAAACGGCATCATCGCTAGATTTGGCTGTTTTTGGATTCCATAAAGAAGAAAGAGAAGAGAGACTCAAACACACAGAGAGGAAGTGGTTTAACGGTCGCTCTCTCACTTTCTGCTGTCACTCTGTAGGTCGAACATGCTGGAAAGAATGAGCTCCACCCTCAGTGAGTGAGTGGGCGATCAATGAGTGAGAGAGAGAGAGAGAAAGAGAGAGAGAGAGAGAGAGAGAGAGAGAGAGAGAGTGGTCCCTGCAATGTGATTTCATTATCTGCTGAATGTCAGCTATGTGAGACCTTCAGCTGAAGCGGCCGGGGATCAGGCCCACGTCAACAGCTGAGTCTGTGTGTTAGGACGTCTGATCCTCTAACAGACTGGTCTTTCCTCTGGTTTCTGTGTGTTAGGACGTCTGATCCTCTAACAGACTGGTCTTTCCTCTGGTTTCTGTGTGTTAGGACGTCTGATCCTCTAACAGACTGGTCTTTCCTCTGGTTTCTGTGTGTTAGGACGTCTGATCCTCTAACAGACTGGTCTTTCCTCTGGTTTCTGTGTGTTTTAGGATGTCTGATCCTCTAACAGACTGGTCTTTACTCTGGTTTCTGTGTGTTAGGACGTCCGATTTTCTAACAGACTGGTCTTTCCTCTGGTTTCTGTGTTTTAGGATGTCTGATCCTCTAACAGACTGGTCTTTCCTCTGGTTTCTGTGTGTTTTAGGATGTCTGATCCTCTAACAGACTGGTCTTTCCTCTGGTTTCTGTGTGTTAGGACGTCCGATTTTCTAACAGACTGGTCTTTCCTCTGGTTTCTGTGTGTTTTAGGATGTCCGATCCTCTAACAGACTGGTCTTTCCTCTGGTTTCTGTGTGTTAGGACGTCCGATCCTCTAACAGACTGGTCTTTACTCTGGTTTCTGTGTGTTAGGACGTCTGATCCTCTAACAGACTGGTCTTTACTCTGGTTTCTGTGTGTTAGGACGTCCGATCCTCTAACAGACTGGTCTTTCCTCTGGTTTCTGTGTGTTAGGACGTCCGATCCTCTAACAGACTGGTCTTTCCTCTGGTTTCTGTGTGTTTTAGGATGTCTGATCCTCTAACAGACTGGTCTTTACTCTGGTTTCTGTGTGTTAGGACGTCCGATCCTCTAACAGACTGGTCTTTACTCTGGTTTCTGTGTGTTAGGACGTCCGATCCTCTAACAGACTGGTCTTTCCTCTGGTTTCTGTGTGTTAGGACGTCCAATCCTCTAACAGACTGGTCTTTCCTCTGGTTTCTGTGTGTTTTAGGACGTCTGATCCTCTAACAGACTGGTCTTTACTCTGGTTTCTGTGTGTTAGGACGTCTGATCCTCTAACTCCTCTGGTTCCTGCAGAGGCCTGTGCTTCTGCTAGAGCTAACGGGGATCTAATAAAGACAGAAAGACCGGTTTGATTAAAGAATATCAGAGATGAGCTTCATCTGTTCATCTTTTTATCTGACTGTCAAAGGGATAAATAATCACACTTCATAGCAGAGTTAATAACCACCTGTCTATCCAGTGTGTTTGTTACTGATAAGATTTTATGACGATGTCTGCTGTCACCTCCTCAGACCCTTCATGACCACTTCAGGACTTTATGATTTCTGATGTTTCTGATATAAATGTCCTGAATTTCCTCTCAAGTTAAAGGAATTTGTCTCAAATGTTGGAATAAATCGTATTTTAGGACTGTAATGAGAATTTGTGTTGAATTTCTTTGGATATTTTGGGGAATTATCAAGTATTTTTATGGAAATTTTGGGGGGCTTTTTTAATTTTTTAATTTTTTTTTTTTTTTTTTGTATTTTGGGGGAAAATTTGCTTTGAACTTTTTTGGCATTTTCATGGAAAATTGGGAAATGTGATGTAATTTTTGGGAATTTTATTTGATTTTGGGGGGGGGTTGGAGGGCGTCCTTTAATATTTTAAGTATTTTCATTGGATGTTTTGGGGATATTTTTGCACATTTTGGAGCATTTTTTTGGATGTTTTGGGAAAAATTAGCTTTGACATTTCTTTGTTGTTTTCATGGGATTTTGTAAAATTTGTAGAGGTTTGTTTGATCATTTTTACGCATTTTTGTGTAAATTTTGGAAATGTGTTTGTCATTTTTGGGAATTTATTTAAATTTTTCAAGACTTTTTTTAACGAGGTTGATCATTATCTGGTAATTTTTTCTGGTATGAACTTTATTTGGAATATTTAGACCTTACACAGAAACATTTGGGGAATATATGATGAAATGTTGGGACACTTTGAAAATGAATTTTCAAGAAGTTTTAAATACATTTTAGGTAATTTCTTTAAGATTTTAGGTAATTTGCATGGATTTCAATAAAAAATTTCCAAGAAATCTGGAACTTTTAGTGGAAATGTTGTTTTTGCTTTGCCTAAAAAAGACATTTGGTCCATCATCAAAATAACCAATAAAATTTTATTTACTATTATCGGCTTTTTACTTTTCTCTTTCCTCTTTTCTACCTGACGTTCACTCATTTTCCTTCCTTCTTTCCTTCCTTGTTTCTGTCCTTCCTTCCTTTCTGTCTCCTTCCCTTCTTTCCTTCCCCTCTCCTTTAGGAGGAGGCTGCATCGCGGCGCTCTGTTGCTGAACTTGCCGGTCGATTCAAAGGCTCAGCTCCTCCACACGACGCCGCCGGAGAGAAAACCGTGAGTTTGGACATGATATGAACACGACACACCCACAACACTATGCAGGGTGGATACTTGCTGCAGGGAGCAGGGCCACTGGAGAGAGGGCCACAAAGGGCCACAGGAGAGGATCACAGAGGGCCACAAAGGGCCACAGGAGAGGATCACAGAGGTAGAGGGCCACGGAGGGGGCCACAGGAGAGAGGGCCACAAAGGGCGACGGGAGAGGATCACAGAGGGCCACAGAAGAGGATCACAAAGGGCCACAAAGGGCCACCGGAGAGAGGGTCACAGGGGGCCACGAGAGAGGGTCACAGAGGGCCACAGAGGGCCACAGGAGAGGGTCAGAGGGGGCCACAGGAGAGGGTCAGAGGGGGCCACAGAAGAGGGCCACAATGGGCCACAGGAGAGGGTCAGAGGGGGCCACAGAAGAGGGCCACAATGGGCCACAGGAGAGGGTCAGAGGGGGCCACAGGAGAGGGTCAGAGGGAGCCACAGGAGAGGGTCAGAGGGGGCCACAGAAGAGGGCCACAGAGGGCCACAGGAGAGGATCACAGAGGGCCACAAAGGGCGACGGGAGAGGATCACAGAGGTAGAGGGCCACGGAGGGGGCCACAGGAGAGGATCACAGAGGGCCACAAAGGGCGACGGGAGAGGATCACAGAGGGCCACAGAAGAGGATCACAAAGGGCCACAAAGGGCCACCGGAGAGAGGGTCACAGGGGGCCACAGAGGGCCACAGGAGAGGGTCAGAGGGGGCCACAGGAGAGGGCCACAGAGGGCCACGGGAGAGGATCACAGAGGTAGAGGGCCACGGAGGGGGCCACAGGAGAGGATCACAGAGGGCCACAAAGGGCGACGGGAGAGGGTCACAGAGGGCCACAGAAGAGGATCACAAAGGGCCACAAAGGGCCACCGGAGAGAGGGTCACAGGGGGCCACAGAGGGCCACAGGAGAGGGTCAGAGGGAGCCACAGGAGAGGGCCACAGAGGGCCACAGGAGAGGGTCAGAGGGGGCCACAGGAGAGGGTCAGAGGGGGCCACAGAAGAGGGCCACAGAGGGCCACAGGAGAGGGTCAGAGGGGGCCACAGAAGAGGGCCACAGGAGAGGGTCAGAGGGGGCCACAGGAGAGGGTCAGAGGCGGCCACAGGAGAGGGTCAGAGGGGGCCACAGGAGAGGGCCACAGGAGAGGGACAGAGGGGGGCACAGGAGAGGGTCAGAGGGGGCCACAGAAGAGGGCCACAGAGGGCCACAAAGGGCCACAGGAGAGGATCACAGAGGGCCATAAAGGGCGACAGGAGAGGATCACAGAGGGCCATAAAGGGCCACAGGAGAGGATCACAGAGGGCCACAAAGGGCCACGGGAGAGGATCACAGAGGGCCACAGAAGAGGATCACAGAGGGCCACAAAGGGCCACGGGAGAGGATCACAGAGGGCCATAAAGGGCCACAGGAGAGGATCACAGAGGGCCACAAAAGGCCACAGGAGAGAGGGTCACAGAGGGCCACGAGAGAGGGTCACAGAGGGCCACAGAGGGCCACAGGAGAGGGTCAGAGGGGGCCACAGGAGAGAGTCAGAGGGGCCACAAGAGAGGGTCACAGAGGGCCACAGGTGAAGATCACAGAGGGCCACAAAGGGCCACGGGAGAGGATCACAGAGGGCCACAGAAGAGGATCACAGAGGGCCACAGAAGAGGATCACAGAGGGCCACAAAGGGCCACGGGAGAGGATCACAGAGGGCCACAGAAGAGGATCACAGAGGGCCACAAAGGGCCACCGGAGAGAGGGTCACAGGGGTCACGAGAGAGGGTCACAGAGGGCCACGGGAGAGGGTCACAGAGGGCCACAGGAGAGGGTCAGAGGGGGCCACAGTAGAGGGCCACAGAGGGGGCCACAGGAGAGAGGGCCACAGACGGGGCCACAGGAGAGAGGGCCACAGAGGGAGCCATGCATTAAAAAATCAAATCTTAGAAAATTTATTTTAAGTTTCTACTCAAAAATATAAAAAAATATACTCAAAAATATTCTATAAAAATATACCTCAAATGGAACACTTTCATGGACTGAGTCTTTATTATAATCTTATTTAATGGCATAAAAGGAAAAACAGACCCTTATGTTTGAAGTCAGGTCAAATGTCTGACAATGCAAAATTTACTTGAGAATTTCTTCTTTTCTTTAATGATAAAGTTTAAGTTAAAAGTGAGATGTCAGAGTGTCCCTGAATGCATCACAGATCAGTAAAAACAAAACAGGAAATGGAGCAACGACAGGAAGAGCGTTATGTGAGTGAGTTTAACATGACTGAAACTTTCAGAGTCTAAAGGAGCTAGGGCTGGAAAAGAGATCACAATTTAAAGAAGCATTGACTTATTTTTAAACTAGATAAAGAGAAAGGCTCAACAAAACACAGATTGCATAATAAAACCTTTTTGTTGCCTTTGACTCAAGAGACATTTATATTATTAGCAACTACACCTGCTTCCTGACAGTAGTAGCTACTAAAATGATTAAAGTATTACAATATAGTTATAAACTACAATCATACCAAAGTTAGCAGTTCTGGTATCAAATCAAACATCTGTTACTGCCCACAGATAACTCCAGATAACTTAGGGTTGTATGTTATTGAATATTTTTGTAGAACTTTGGTTTGTTTGTTTACCAGGATAAACCAGTGAGACGGCGACCTCCTCGTTCCTTACAGCTCCCCAAACCCCAGACAGACGACCGGGAGGTAAGACACAAATTTAACTATAACAGCTCCTTCACTGCTACAGGGGCAGGGCCACAGGGGGGCTGAGGGGGTCTTAAACCCATAAAATCCCTTTGTGGATGCAAAACAGAGAAAAAAAAATGACTGCTGAATGAATGAATACAAAGACATGAGTATAAAAAGGAAATATAAAAAGAGACACAGCAAACAAAACATGTAACTTAACAAAAAGCTTCTGAAATGAAATTTTTAAATCAGCTTTAAAGAAAAGTTCACGGTTAATGGTAAATGAAGGAGAATTAAACTGATTAAATTTGGTGCTGTTTCCATCAGAACACAGCAGTTTCTCTTGTTTGATTCAGTTTATTTTATCGTCCTCACTTGTATTTTATATTTAATAACTTTCTTCTCTAATAACTAATGTGTGTAAATTTGTTTGTGCAGCCAACAGGTGTCACCTCTCCTCTACCTGCCAAAGCCAAGAGGAACTCAGCTCTGATCGAGAAGCTGCAGGTGAGGGAAGGGCTTTTTCTGTTCTCTCTGTTTTTAAAATTCAAAAACACATTTAACATTTGTTGTTTGAATTTTAAGTCATACAATAACAGGAAATACAGCGTAGAGCTGAACTCTGACATCACTGACATAGCCGTAACATCACTGTGACATCACTGTGACATCATTATGACATCATTATCAGATCAGTGGGATATCCCTGTTAGATCAGTAACATCACTGTAACATGGCTGACATAATTGTGACATCAGTGTAACATCACTGTGACATCAGTGTAACATCACTGTGACATCACTGTGGCATCATTGTGACATCCCTGTAACATCGCTGTGACATCATTGTGAAATCACTGTGACATCATTGTGACATTTCTGTGACGTAACTGTAATAGCACCGTAGATGTCTACAGTATATACCACATTCAGGCTCCTGTGTTCAGTGTTGAATGTAAGTATGGAGTCATTGTTGTTGAAAGATTCAAGCACCTTTGAACATTTGAGATCATCTAGGTCACAGATTTGTCTTCAGTCTTTCCATTCTAACCTGCCTTGGTGCTCTAAACTGCTTCCTTGTTCTTACATTTGCTCTGTTCTCTAAATGTCTGATCGATCACTAATCTTTAGTTGATCATCAAATTTCCTGATCAATCCATTCTCCTCTCATCAGGTCATTTCTCCTGTGCTCATGCTCAAACTATTCTCTCACTGACTTTTCTCTGTGCACACATTGATTAGAGGAACCTATCTGGTTAGTCTACCCGAACAGTGCTGTTCCTGCTCCTTTCTAGAAAAAACATTCCTTCAAAATAAATGGAGGCAAATGGCAAAGACTGGGTCATTCATAATTTAAAAGCTTAAAATACAAAAAACATATGTTTTAGGTCATTGAGCCCACATCCAATGGCCAGTGAGTCAGACAAATAGAAAATGGCATTTCTGAAAAAAGATTTTCATTGAAACATCATCAAAAAAATGGAACTACAGGTGAACCAGTGTCTGTTCATACTGTGTTAAACAGGACAAACAGCCCCATCTTGTGGTCATAAACTGACATCACATAGCTGATGTAAGTTCCTTTAAACTGTGGTTGATGAGTTCGTGAATGAGTGGACAATCTGTTAAACAGGCAGACTACAGCGCCTGCTGTCACAGAGACATCGCTGGGTTAAAGTCCCTAAGAACACGACACCGGTCTAATATTTCCTCAGGGATTCTACACACATTTCTGCTGCGTGAGATTTTCTCTGAATCAACCAATAGAAACAGGTTGTTGGTGAGGACCAGGTCAGGACTGTAATGCAGACTTTGATGTGATGGGTGTTGGTAGGGGTGTGTCAGTAAGAACCCTGTTTACTTCTGTAAATCCACCTCACTTCATTCAGTTGAAGATGAATAATGAATGTGAGGCGTATTCATAAGTGTGAGTATGTTTAAGTAGTCTGTTAAATAATAAAACAATTAACATAAATCAGACACTGTTGGTTTCTATTCCTATTTCTTACAACAGTGGTTCTCAACATTGGGGTCAGGACCCCCTTTGGGGTCGCGAGACACTTAGAGGGGGTTGCCAGATGCCTTAAAAAAAACAAAGGATATTTTTAAAATGTTTTTTTCCCACCCATTTTTATCAATTTTCACTACCATATTTTGCTCATTTTAACCCATTTTTGTCATTTCTAATCCATTTCCAAGACTTTTTTTTTGACTGTTTTTCCCATTTCCAATCTAATTTTTGCTGCTTACTGCCTATTGTTGTCTCTGTTGACCCTTTATTATGGATATTATTGGATATTATATAATTATTACCCCTTTTTGCCCATTTCAATTACATTTGACTATTTGTTATGCCCATTTCTGCAAGTTTTACCCACTTCTGCAAAGTTCTCTGCCTCAGTTGACCCATTTTGCCAGTTTAAACCACTTTTTCCCACTTTTTAATCCAATTTCACCAAAACTTCCGCCCATTTCTGCCACTTTAATCCCCTTTCATCACTTTTTATGCCTGTTTTGCCATTTAATGCTGCCTCTCTTATGTATTTTTTGCAGCCTAATCCTTTCCTTCTACTTTTAAAATCCCATTTCACAACCTTTTCCACCATTTTTTTTTTTTTTTTTTTGCCGTTTTAGCTATTTTTAATCCATTTTAATTCTGTTTTTAAGAAAAAAAATGATGCAGATTTTTAAGAAGACTATCCACTAAGATATTTGTTGCTTTGTTAAGAATTGTTTTTATTCAGGTTTAATATAAGATAAGGTTATTGTAACTTAACTGTAGAATGGACCATGATCTTGCTTACCCCCAGTTTGGCTGGGCCCAAGAAAGCTCTCCCCTTTATCCCCATTATTGGCGGCCTTGTCTCCACATGACTATTTTAGAACAGGGTTTTCAAATGTGTGAGAGTGCGCCTCCCCTAAGAACCGATCCATTCAGTGGACCCCCACCCACAAAAAGGATTCTAATTAAAAAACAATAAAAAAACATTTCAGACATTTATGTCTAATCTTTAAACAATTTTACATGAATATATTTTGGATATTTTGGTTTGCAGATGTCCTTAAACATCTGCCTTTCCCTCTTATTCAGTTACAATGCCATTAAATACCCCTTTTTCATATATTTTGGGCCATTTTACAACCTCTTTTTGCTTCTTTTCCCCCATTTTTCCACTTTTATCCCATTTTCCCTTTTAGTCCATTTAAGCTACCTTTTGACATTAAATACCACGTGTTTCCTTTTTCCCAATTTCTGCCCTTTTTCACATTTTCTTTGCAATTTATTGTCCATTTAAACTACCCTTTGCCATTACATACCACTTGTTTCCTCTTTATTTGCCCATTTTTGCCTCTCTTGACTGCTTTTTGCCTTTAAGTCAATTACCACTCATTTTTTGTCACTTCTCAAATTTTTGCTACTTTCTGACCATTTTCCCACTTTTTCTCCCCATTTTCATCCATTTTTTGCTGCTTATTGACCATTTTACCAATTTTAACGTATTGTAATTGCTACTTCCGGCTGTTTTTGCCTCTTTTTACCTCTCAGATTGGGGTTCTTGCAGAGGTATTTTCAATCATGTGGCTCTTTGGTTGAGTCACACTGCTCTATAGTATAGTCCCTATAGTAACTATAAGTCTATCCATTTTGCTCCATGCACAGCAGAGGTTAGCAAAGCATATCACCTTTTTCTAGTCCTGAAGCTCTGTGGCGCCCCCCAGAGGAGGCCCACCTCAAAAACCACTGTTCTAGAAAGTTCATGGCTGTGTTCAACCACCTTCAGGTACAGTAGGGGTCCCCGGTTTCTGGCACCTTTATTTTGGTGGTCGCGGCCTGAAAAGGTTGAGAACTACTGTCTTACAGTATCCTCTATATGTTAGCATATTATAGCATGGAGAACCCAAATAACACCCCTAATAACAAAACCTACACTGAGAATTTCAACATAACTAAGACTAATAAGGGTGGCTGTGTTAGCAATGTTACGGAAACATACAGGTGTTATGAATGCGTTCAGTTGCTCTTCTTTTAGCTAGCATTCTAACTGCTAATGCTAATCTCGGATGCTAAGCGCTAATGCTAAGCGCTGACTCGCTAGTTCTTTACTTCTTCACATGCATCAACTCAGAAACTAACTTAAAGCACTCGTTACTTACTGAAATCTCGCGGACGCACACTTCACCACTCAGCACAGTAACAAGGTAAACAGCATCTACCCCTGAGCTTCTCACTGCTTCCTCTGCTCTGAGTGAGACAGGGATGAACACATGAAGGGAGAGGGCAGTGACGTCACACACAGGGAGCCTTTCCTACACAGGTAGAGGATGGACCAATCATATCAGTTCTTCCCATTGTTGCTATGCTGTTCTTCAGGAGACATCTGCTTTGATTTCAGTCCCAACATTCTACCACACACACACACCATCTTAAACTCCAACTCAGCTCCCCCTACACACTTTATTTTAGCTTTAAAAAGTAGACACACTATTCTGCTATTACTGCTGGATTCACTTTTTTACTATCTTTCCTGTTAAAGTTTGATGATTATTTTTGGCTCTCAGACTTTCATCGTGTGTGTGATAGAATGTTGGGACTCTCTCAGTGAGATCAAAGGAGAACAGCATAGCAACAACGGGCAGAGCTAATGCGATTGGCCCATCCAGCCTGTTTCCTATTGGTCAGTTCATCAAAGAATCCAAGAAGAGAAATGTTCAGAGCTCAGAAAAAGTTTCATAGGAGAAATCTGAGAGTGTCAGCTTTACAAACAAAAGAATCTGCTTGACTAAGAGGAGGATGGTTTGATCGGGAAATCTGATCATTAACTAAAGATCAGAGATCAATCAGACGTTTAGAGCGTGGGCGGAGCGAGGGGGTGGCTTATGGGACTTCAGCTCTGAATGTTTACTAAAAAGCCCCCAATCTTTCAAGTTGGTTTTAAGTCTGTGTTTTAAGTATGTTGCTGATGTCCTTGCTGATCTCAGCGTGGAAATGTAATTTTTAAAGCAATTTTAAAAATCAGATTGTAACACTTAACCTTTAACAAGTCAGCGTTACAATACACACAAGGGGGAACTTTTAAGGAAAATAGAAAACCTTTTCAGGTAAAGAATATCTCACAATGAAATAAACAACAACTCTAAACAAACATAACCAATAAAGCTCTGAAGAGACCATCATAAATTAATTCATCACCACCAGAAAAATGCGCAAAGTTAAATCAAAACTGGATCACAACAAAAATAAGGACTGAATCAGTAGCT
Source organism: Cheilinus undulatus (assembly GCF_018320785.1). NCBI lineage: Eukaryota > Metazoa > Chordata > Actinopteri > Labriformes > Labridae > Cheilinus > Cheilinus undulatus. The sequence goes on along the minus strand of NC_054876.1, from coordinate 50,501,172 downwards.
GGGTTTTCATTACAGTTTTTCGCAAAATAAAAGCGATATTTCTTAAATTTTGATTAAGTTCAATTGCGCTTTGAATGCGTTTCCATTGAAGGCTGTTTTGGGCATAGGCCTCACAATTCTCGTAAAATCTCATCTCGCGTGAATCTGCTGCAGAGAAGCTTGACGCTCAAAACCTGTTGGTTTTGGTTACATCTACGGTGGTTGCCTTAATAATTTTGAACAAAAGACGAAGGCAATGGATGATAGTTCAGAGGTAGAGTCCGTATGTACAGCAAAAGCTACGCATAAAGCCCTTTTCACACCGCTGCACGGCAACTCGCCGCCTCCAGTCATTTTAATGAGGGATGGGCGGCAGACGGGAAGCAGTTTTAACCGTGGTGGTAGGACCCAGAAGCGGTTGCCGCTCACATGAACGCACACAGATTTTGCCCTGCCGCTTGGAGTTCAGCGTGTTGAACTTTCTGGCGGCAGCCGCCTGGCAGCAGCCAATCACTTTGAAGGAGGGAGAGAACCCAGAAAAAGTCGTTTTCGTGGGTCCAAGCAAACATAAAGCTCATAATGTTGGTGCATCCTGAATATCCTGAGCTCTGCAACACGGCTCTACCCTCGTATAAAGACAACTAGAAGAAAAATTGTGGAACCAACCACTGAAACACATTCTCTAGGGGGAATTATTTTGATGCAGAACCGTATTTTTCCCTTCGTTCATCTACGTCATTGCTGCGTCGTACCGCGGCGGCAGCAGCCGCTTTAAAAAAACGCTTGGCACTTCGGGGGACTCCTCCGGCAGGGAGGCGGTTTTCGGGGTAGTTACCGCGCGGCGGTGTGAAAAGGGCTTAAGGGTAGAAGTATGATGTCAAGAAAAGTCTCGTCTCTTCTTCTGTCCACACGAACCGTGCTATGTTATCTCGGAGTGACTGGTCATGTGACACCGTACGTCACGTCCCGTGACATGTAAATGCTCACAAAGTGTTTCCATTACACTTTTGCGATATATTTCTATATTGAAACGCCTGAAAACCTCCTCATGATAATGTAAAAACTTTATAGCGATGTTTTAGGGTTTTTTGGAAATTCAGGTGTTTCCATTACCAGTTTTTTGTTGCGCTATTTCAATTTTGCGCATTTTCAAGTGTAATGGAAACCCAGCTACAGTTTTTATACTTTCTAAATAAACTAAAAGTCCCAAACTAACAAAAAATGCAAACTTGTCCTTCTTCAAGCACTTTTAAGTGTCTTTTGATTCTTTTTCTAAGTTTGTGATGCACGCAAACGCAAAAGTTTATAATCCTCAAGGAAACGAAGGAAAAAAACACAACTCCTCGTGACAAAAATAGCCCAAAAACAAAAATATTTGATTGCTTCTCTGGCATACCAGGTAAAAATAACAAAAAAGAGACGATCTCACCCGATCCAGGAAACATACTCCATAGGAAATCCCTCCAGCGTCCGCCCAGTGAAGTCCAACGGGAATATTGCTCAATGTCTTGATTTGTAAACTGCTACCCGGTTTATTATTTCTGACGTTTTTTTTTTTTTTTTACTTATTTTACCAGACAGCTCGTTACTTTTTATTTTCAGGCCCTAATTCCTCAGGTCTGCCTGCTCCGTTGTCCTTTTCCCGGGTCTCTCCTTCTCCGTCTCTTCCTCCACCTGACTTCCTCCTTATATTATCGCGTCTTATTTTTCTTATCGTTTTAACCATATATCAATATACAAAAATTGACAGCAGGCACCCACATTCAAACCATTACATTTGAATATACAGGGAATATTTTTCTTTTTACATGTTCAAACAAAACCTGCCGTTTTCAACCTTTCATTCATTACTCTTTGTTGAAATACACTCATATTCATTTATTTATTTGGTGACACTGTCACAGATCTTTCTTTTATTTTTACTTTTAAGAACGCATGTACAGAGGGGGATTAGGGACATTTACAAAAACATTTTTTATTCTGAGAAACATGACAGAATTCTGACTTTTTTGCAGTTTTTTCTTTTTCTTAGAATTACAAAAATTGCATGCCATTTTTTTAAATGGCAGTGTAAAAAATACTTTTAAAATTGTTCTAAAAATAAAATTTTCAGAAGTTTCTAGGTGATCATACTCTCTCCTCTCTCTAGGCCAACCTGGCCCTCTCTCCCACGGCGTTACTCCCGTCTCCAAAGAGCCCCGGGTTCAGGCTGCTGCCTCCGGCCTTCCCCCCTCAGTCTCCTGGATCCGCCCCTGCTACCACACCAACCCCATCCACGCCAGCCCCCGTCAGCCCCGTCGTAGCTCCGCCTTTAACCAAAGAGGAAGGCCCCGCCTCCTTTGAAGACCCTCCCACAACAGCAGAGGGGTCCATCCTGTCAAACATCAACAAGGTGACTGTCTCTCTAAAACAGCACTCTGATTGGTTCACTCATAACCAGACACTCCCCTTCATGAGGCAATTGTCTGCAGGATTCTTACTTTAACCTTTACTTTTATTTCTGCACCTATCGGAGTAAACGTCTGAGTTTGGTGACGTCACCTAACTGTCTCTGCTCTCATTGGTCCTCCAGGGCCGAGCTCGCCACTCCATTCGACGACGCCCACCGTCCCGCCGCCACAGGAAGTCCAGCAGCGGGGATGAAGTTGCCAACGAGGGAGTGGAAACCTGTCTGAGCTCGACGAGAGAGCAGGGTGACAAAACTAGAGAAGAAGGAGGAGGAGGAGGAGGGGAGAGGGAGGAAGATCAAGCTGAGGAGGTGAAGGAGGAACAAAAAGATGCTTCAGCAACAAATGAAACCAAAGAAGAAGAGAAGTCGGAGATCAACGTAGAGCCGAGAGAAGAAGAGAAGAAGGATGGAGAGATCACATCTACCAGAGGAGGAGAGGAGGAGAAGTCTTCATCAGGGAGAAAAGAGGAGGAGGAGGGGAACAATGGAGGAAAACAGGATGAAGATTCAACTAAAGGGGTGCCGAACACAGAGAGCAGAGAAGAAAAGAGCGAGGTGAGTCTGGTCGTCTGGATCAGTGGTTCTCAACTGGTGGGGCAGGGCTCAACAAAGGGCCGTGGAGCAGTTTTCTATGGGTCATGAACATCTGTCTAAAAAAGATGTGAAAAGTCTCTGCAGGAGAAGCGCCCATACCTTTTATTCTACTGTTTTACTGTGAAAGTGTGTACATGTAAATGTTTAATCTAACTTTAAGCTCCTTTATCTCCTTCTCTTGTAATAAAATTCTGCTTTTCTGATAATGAAATTATTTCTCAAGATTTCTGGAGAACGGTCAAATGTACCTGTTATAATGGTGGAGGGTCTGTAAACGTGTCAGGGTTGTCCTGTCGCTCCATCTAAGATCCAAAGTGACATTTTGATAAAGATATCCTCCATCCTTGATAGGGTAGTTTACTCATCAGCTAAGGTAGCTTCAAGCTTGTTTATTCATCAGCTAATGTAGCTAAGGTAGCTAACAGCTTGTTTACTCTTCAGCTAATGTAGCTAAGGTAGCTATGAGCTTGTTTATTCATCAGCTAATGTAGCTAAGGTAGGTACGAGCATGTTTATTCATCAGCTAATGTAGCTAAGGTAGCTATGAGCTTGTTTATTCATCAGCTAATGTAGCTAAGGTAGCTAACAGCTTGTTTACTCTTCAGCTAATGTAGCTAAGAGCTTGTTTATTCATCAGCTAATGTAGCTAAGGTAGCTTCAAGCTTGTTTATTCATCAGCTAATGTAGCTAAGGTAGCTAACAGCTTGTTTACTCTTCAGCTAATGTAGCTAAGGTAGCTATGAGCTTGTTTATTCATCAGCTAATGTAGCTAAGGTAGCTACGAGCATGTTTATTCATCAGCTAATGTAGCTAAGGTAGCTATGAGCTTGTTTATTCATCAGCTAATGTAGCTAAGGTAGCTAACAGCTTGTTTACTCTTCAGCTAATGTAGCTAAGAGCTTGTTTATTCATCAGCTAATGTAGCTAAGGTAGCTTCAAGCTTGTTTATTCATCAGCTAATGTAGCTAAGGTAGCTAACAGCTTGTTTACTCTTCAGCTAATGTAGCTAAGGTAGCTATGAGCTTGTTTATTCATCAGCTAATGTAGCTAAGGTAGCTACGAGCATGTTTATTCATCAGCTAATGTAGCTAAGGTAGCTATGAGCTTGTTTATTCATCAGCTAATGTAGCTAAGGTAGCTAACAGCTTGTTTACTCTTCAGCTAATGTAGCTAAGAGCTTGTTTATTCATCAGCTAATGTAGCTAAGGTAGCTACGAGCTTGTTTATTCATCAGCTAATGTAGCTAAGGTAGCTATGAGCTTGTTTATTCATCAGCTAATGTAGCTAAGGTAGCTATGAGCTTGTTTATTCATCAGCTAATGTAGCTAAGGTAGCTAACAGCTTGTTTACTCTTCAGCTAATGTAGCTAAGAGCTTGTTTATTCATCAGCTAATGTAGCTAAGGTAGCTTCAAGCTTGTTTATTCATCAGCTAATGTAGCTAAGGTAGCTAACAGCTTGTTTACTCTTCAGCTAATGTAGCTAAGGTAGCTATGAGCTTGTTTATTCATCAGCTAATGTAGCTAAGGTAGCTACGAGCATGTTTATTCATCAGCTAATGTAGCTAAGGTAGCTATGAGCTTGTTTATTCATCAGCTAATGTAGCTAAGGTAGCTAACAGCTTGTTTATTCATCAGCTAATGTAGCTAAGGTAGCTACGAGCTTGTTTATTCATCAGCTAATGTAGCTAAGGTAGCTATGAGCTTGTTTATTCATCAGCTAATGTAGCTAAGGTAGCTATGAGCTTGTTTATTCATCAGCTAATGTAGCTAAGGTAGCTACGAGCTTGTTTATTCATCAGCTAATGTAGCTAAGGTAGCTACGAGCTTGTTTATTCATCAGCTAATGTAGCTAAGGTAGCTACGAGCTTGTTTATTCATCAGCTAATGTAGCTAAGGTAGCTACGAGCTTGTTTATTCATCAGCTAATGTAGCTAAGGTAGCTATGAGCTTGTTTATTCATCAGCTAATGTAGCTAAGGTAGCTACGAGCTTGTTTATTCATCAGCTAATGTAGCTAAGGTAGCTAACGGCTTGTTTACTCTTCTAGCATGTTCCAGAGCTCATACTTCTCTAAGTACACAGTAACACAGGACACTTAAATGCAGCTCACAGTTCTTAATCACAGCAGGTCGTACTGATGATGTGTTTGTTTCCTCACACAGGAGACATGTGAGGAGTTATCCTGATGATCCGGAGCGCTGCAGCCATGTGGAGCCCCTGTGATACTAGTAGGGAGACCCTGCAGCTGTCTACGGGTCTGGACCGTCTGGACTGTGCAGAGGGACATTAAAATAAGATGGAGGCTGCGTTCATCCTGGGAGGTTGTTTTATATCTAGAGAGATGAAGATGAAGCAGAGTCACAGACTATAGAAGTCATCCTGTAAACAATCACTGCTTTGTTTTTACTTTGACTCAAAATGAGGAAAAAAACAGGAAATATTTGATGTGAATGTTTTTATCTGATCGTCTACATGAAGCCTTTTTACACTGCAACCCTGGATCTGTTCTTTTTTATAAGTCAATTAAGAGATTTTATTGTTTTTATTATTGTATTTGATGATGGTGTTTGGTTTAGACACGTGCATTTTAAGTTTATGGTTGTTTGATCACTCAGTGCCTACGGTGGCCCTGAAGGACAACGGGAAAAACACTTAGCTGGCAGGATAACCACTTATTCAGTCAGAATCAGAATCAGATTTATTGCCAAGTAGGTTTTTTACATTTACAAGAAAGTTGTCCTGGTGTTCTTTGGTGCAAAATATGCTTACATGGTAGATAAAAATAGAAGAAAAATAGATAAATAGGTAAAAGGTAAAAATAATTTAAAAAATGAAACAGCAATTAATGAAAACACACAAAAATATCTTAAAATTAAAAGAAAAACTGTAATAATTTGCAAACACACTTTGCCAAAATGTAAAAAAAAAGCATGAAATCAAAAAACCATTTCAGTCTAGAGAAAAACATTTTGTGTGATTCAAACACAGTTCATGAAACAAAATATACATTTAAATATTACTAAAATATAGTTTTTAATAAAGCTTTAACACTTGAAACTATCAAAATCTAAAATGCAAAAAGAAATTCATAAATGAAAATATTCTGAGGAACATATTTTTTTTGTGATTTGGAGTTTTATTAAATGTTTTTGTGTGTTTTCAGAAATATTTCTGCAGAACATGAAATGTTTTTGGTTTTCAGAAAATATTTTTGTATTTTGCATAATGATTTTTTTTTCATTAAATTTTTTGCATTAAATGTTTTTTTTTCAGTTGCCCATTTGGGCCACCGTAGCTCAGACACAAATATTGAAGCTTTATCAGTTTTAACAAGCAACATGTTGGTTTTTATTGTTCTAACTGCACAAATACTCAATGTGAAGAGGAATGTAACATTTATGAAGGTGTTTTTATCAATGTTGAAATGTTCAAATATGCCTCAAAAGCCTGAAAGTCAAATTAAATTTCCTATTTTTGAACTACACTTCTGCTATTCAGTCTCATGTTTTTATTGTTACTCTGAATTTTGGTTTGGATCCAGTCACGTTGGTTTAAAACTGGGTTTTTAAAGTGTGGGAGAGTGAGCCTCCCCTGAGAGAAAATAATCATTCTGTGGACCCCCACCAATGTAAAAAATAAGATTACAGAAATGTAAACAGTTATATTTCAAATATTTATGTCTCATCTTTAAACATCTTTATTTAAACATTTATATTTTTTATATTTTGGTGTGTATACAACCTGATAACTATGCTCTATGCTCTAATTTAGTAGGATCTATGAGTTCTACAGGTCATCCTCCACCTTCAGCCTTGCCTTGTACTCGCTGTGGTTCTTGTCGGTGCCCAAACCTGCAGAGGCTTTCGTAGAGATTGTTCCAGTGACCAGAATCACACTTCCTTATATGGTCATTAGCTTGCATCTTTGCTGATTAAACACTGCGGCTGTAGGGCAGGGGTGTCAAACTCAAGGCCTGGGGGCCAAATCCGGCCTGTGGAACAGTTAAATCCGGCCCTAAAGATGATCTGATACTTCTGTTCTACCTGTCCCATTAGTCTGAAGTCTGCAGATTTCCTCCAGTATTAAAATGTGAACTTATCCTGATGGTTTAACATATCCTTGTTCAGTCACAAAATCTGAAAAAGAAAGGAGTAAAAATATTTAGATAAGAAGTCAGAAATGTGGGAAAAGAAATTAATTTGTGTTTAAATTTCACATTTTCAATTTAGCATCTCACAATTAGGACTCAAACTTAGGATTTTGACTTTTAATTTCATACTTTGAGCATTTCAACTCATAGTTTTGACTTCTCATATCATATTTTGAGCTGTAAGATTCATCATTCTAATTTTTAAGTGATATTTTGAACTTTTTAACCAGTTATTTTGTATTTTATCTCATTTTCAACTCCAAACTTTGACTTCATAATCCCATAGTTTGACCTTTTAGAGTCACAATTTAAAATTTTGAATCATATTTTGACTTTTAATTTAATGATTACACATTTTATATCATATTTTGACCTTTTAAACTCATGATTTTGACTTTCTTTTTAATATATTTGCCTTAAAAAAAAAACATTATTTTTTTTAATTTCAGTTTCATGTTTTGACCTTTTTGAACTAATAAATTTACTTTTCTCAGACTGTGAGCCTTTAAACTTTTCTTTTAAACTTTTTAAATGTCAGAATCATTTATCATTGTCAATGTGTTTTTTCTTTTTTTCATATTTTATTGATGATGAAGCTAGGTTGATAGTTTCTGGTTAAAAAGGTGACCTGTTAGGCCCTCAGGTTAGTCCTGAATCCAGAAACCGACCCCTGCTGTGATTGAGTTTGACAGCCCTGATCAGAGGTGTCAAAAGTATTCACCTTCATTCCTCAGGTAGAAGTATAGATACGAGGGTTTAAGAAGACTTCTGTAGAAGTTGAAGTATCAACTCAAGCTTTTTACTTAAGTAAAAGTCTAAAAGTACTGGTTTCAGAACTACTTAAAGTATAAAAGTAAAAGTAAAAGTAATGTAAGAGGGGAAAATGCCATTAAGGACAAAAGCTTAGACCACACCACAGGGGTCTATAGTTCACTACCCCACCTCCCCAAAAAAACATTTTTCTAAAGGCCATAATGACTATAATGTTATATTAAAATGTTAATGTTGAAACATTTGGGATGCATCTGTTTCAGCCGTATTTATGCCCATTGAAAATGAACATTTTAATACAATGCAAATACATTCAAGAACCATATATGTGTCCTACTGAGTATTAACATGTTTCATGGAGATATGATGACTAGTTGCCTGTAAGTATGGGTCTTCCCATCTACCAACCTCCTGGCTGGTGATTGGTTGGGACATTTCTCTCCAGTTCTCTTGAGTCTCTGCCACGGACATCTTTGTACTAGGCTACATACGTCTGCTATTTTCTCTTGGAGTGTGACGTGATTTGTGTCATGCGCAGGTGCGATGGATCGCGTACAAACCAATAGGGTGTCAGAATAGTATTATGTTTATACTTCTCCTCCAACCACAATCAAATTCACTCTATCCTGATGGCGTGATTTATCTGGATAGGTTTTGGGTTTTTATTTGTGTTTTTTGAACGATGCCAAGCTGGAATGAAAACAAGCTGAAATGAAAAAGGAGTAATGAGGCTATTTTTAAAATGTAAGGAGAAGAAGTAAAAAGGAGGCTGAAAAATAATTACTCCAGTAAAGTATAGATACCCCAAATTTCTACTAAAGTAAGGTAACAAAGTATTTGTACTTAGTTACTTGACACCTCTGCTGCCCAGTGTGCTGATCCTGGAGCAAACGGTGCCAGCACGATGCCTACCTCTCCTTACTGCTGATAAACTAGCGAAGACTCCCTCTACCACAGCACCTGCCATCCACTCCCACCTGCTCCTGCACAGATTCTGGCCTGATGCTGATTTACATAAAAAACACTGTTGAGTTAATCACCATGCATTCAAAATAATGTTGCCCAGGGTGTAAAGATGCGCTTTCCTTTCAAAAAGGACCATTTACTCAAAGCTGAGGGAAAGTAATCAGCAAGTATATAGTTAAAAAAAAAAAAAAGTAAACCATGAATGTCTGGAATACTTGTGGTATTTAATTAAGAAATTAACACCAAAAAAAACATAAAGTTTGGGAAAAATGAACCAAGAATACTTCAATACAAGATGACAGATGTGGAGATAGAATAGTCTCATTTACCTTTACAGATGTACACTTTACCTTATGGAAGGATCAAGACCAGAAATTACGCACAGTGTGAATGGTATTGATTTGAAAGAATGATTAAATATCCAGGTACTATTATACATCTAAAAATGATAATAATAGTGTTAGCAATAATTCAACATGTGGCTATGGGGCGAAGAAAGATTCACTTTTGGGTAGGTGGCTGTAACATCTGTGGGGGAATTTACAAGTGTTCATTTTCATATTCTTACAAACAGACATAAAAACATTTTCACATCTATGTAAGCTCGTATATATGAGGTGGAGTAAAACATTTCATACAGTGGTTTTGAATCAGGGGTGGCAAACATGCACTATGTGGGCTGTGAGACAATTTCTAGTATCAACAAATTGTAAACATGAAGGAAACACAAGATGATCGGCCAAGAAGTAAAACCACTTGCACAACACCACGCGCAGTTTAGAAATATATCAAACAGAAAAAAACAATACATTTTATTTCATGTTGATTCATTAAGGTCGTCTATTTGTGTTTGAGCTTTGAAAACATAAACGCTGGTTCAATAAATCAGATGAAATATATTTGTAAGCAGAGGCTGTCAGATAATAAACATTTTTAATTGAGATTTATCTCAGAATCCCTGTGGGTAATAGCAATTTACTGCATCATTTCTAATGGCATTAATCACAATTGAAAACTATTATTTTGAATTTAAAACTAGAAACAAGTTAAAGGTAAAGTAAATGCTTGATAACAAAAGGTGCAGATGACTTCTGACTGGTTCACTGAGCTGTCTGAGTTTTCAAAAGGGACGTGAAAAATTAAGGATCAGTGATGGCTTATATTTCCTCACTGTGGCTGTGGGGAAGAGCTGAAGTGGCTTAACCAGAGTGTGAATCAGGATTTAAAAAAAATAACAATGCACTAATTACGGATCTGAATTAATCAAAATTAATCTTAACAGCTGCCCATCCCTGGGATGGATGATCTCGCAGTCTTTCTTTCAGGGTGGGTGCAACAGTCTTCAGCCATGTTTCCATCAGGGGGTCCGGTTTGATTCAGTTTGGTTTGGTATGGTTTGGTACGCTAAACCCCAAAATAGTTTGTTTCCACAGACACCCGTGCTCTCACTTGGTGGGCGGGCTGTGAAAGGGATGAATGTGAAGTCACAGACGGCGTGAGTCTGCTGGTCCAGCCACAGAGTTATAGAAAGGATGAGTGACAGAAATCAGTGGGGAATAAGCAGTAAACAGCTTTATTTCAGCTGAAAGTGCTTTTTAAAAATTACTAAATTTTAATGTTAACCGCTGTCAGTACAGATCCTCAGCTGATGGAATATGTTTTTTTTTTGCCATGGTCCATTGTTGGTCCAAGATTCTTTAAAAACACTGAGAATATTGTTGTTGTTGTTTTTTGTAGTGGTCCATTGTTGGTCCCAGTTTCCTTGAAAACACCATGAGAATATTGGGGGTTTTTTTGCCGTTGGACCATTGTTGGTCCAAATTTCCTTGAAAGCACTTTGAGGATATTGTTTCGCTGTCGTTCTTTTGTTTCCTTTAAAGTTTATCTCCCACATGATTGATGTAGGATCACTTTGAATTTTGTTGTCTTGTTGTTTGTTTCCCTTGGAAGAACATTGGTGTCCCTTGGATTCTTTCTATAAATGTGTTGAACACATCTTATGTTTGTTTTTTCATTGGACATATCTTTATATTGAGAAAGTCTGGATTGGTTTTCTTTTATTGAACACACTGAATTTAGTTTGTTTTATTATTTTATTTAAATTGATTTGAGTGGTTATATTGATTTTTTTGGTAATATGAAAGAGATTTTTCATATTGAAAAATACTGAACACACTTTTTGAACTTTGAAAAGTTTTATTCTTTGTTTTTTCGTTTAGAACATTCAGTTGAATTCAGTGGTTTTGTGACATTTATTTTGCATTATATTGAACAAACATTGCTTTCTCACTCATACAGAACAACCCTTTTGAACCCAGTTTAATTTTGTTTTAGGTATTTTCCATTTTGCACTTTTGTTTTTTGGTTTTATTGGTAATTCTTGTGGTTGTTGTAAGGGACCAACCATGCAGCATTTAGGAACTTAATAAACTTGACTCGCCTGGTGATGGTGACCTACCTGCTGCATGAAAGAAGTCAGGGGGACCCACTGAAGAGTGGAGGTGAAACCTCCTGACAAAGGAAGCCTCTGTAGGGTGGAGGTAGACTTGCAGGTCAAGGAACTCTCTGTAGGTTTGAAGTGAACCAACAGGTCAAGGAACCCTCTTTAGGGTAGAGTGGACCAACAAGTCAAGGAAACCTGTGAAGGGAGGTAGTGGACCAACAGGCCAAGCAACCCTCAGAAGGGTGGAAGTGGACCCACAGGTCAGATGAACCATCCACTTGGACGCTAACACAAGGCCGACCAGTGGGGGCCCTCCGATTGTGGGTCAAAGTAACAGTTGCTCAGGTTGTGAATTTTAATTTACAACAAAACACTATAAAAACATTACCATTAGCAGAGTAAAATAAAAGGCCCATTTCCATCATGAATTCTTGTTTTGTATTAGCATTAGCGGAGTAACATAAAAAAAGGCCAATTTCCATCATGAATTCTTGTTTCGTATTAGCATTAGCAGAGTGAAATTAAAAAAGGCCCTTTTCCATCATGAATTCTTGTTTCGTATTAGCATTGGCAGAGTGAAATAAAAAAAGGCTCATTTCTATCATGAACTCTTGTTTTCGTTTTTTAACATTAGCAGTGTGATATAAAAAGGCCCATCTGCAAATAGAAAATACAGTGACAAATTCAACACTAGGGTCAAAAATCACCAACCTCCAGTATCTGGTCATTGGGCATCTAAGTGTTCTTTGTAGATGGACAGGTCCAAATCTTAGGTTAAAGATGTGCAGAAGCACCTTACATTTTGCACAGTCCTTCAGGAATCTGGGCTGATACGGTCTTATTTTATATTAGAAGTAACAGTGTGAAAAAGGCCCATTCCATCAACAATGCTTGTTTTGTATTAGCCTTAGCAGTGTAAAATAACAGGCTCATTATATCATGAATGCTTGTTTTGAATCAGCCTTAGCAGTGTGGAATAAAAAAGGCCCATCCCATCATGAATGCTTGTTTTGTATTAGCCTTAGCAGTGTAAAATAAAAAAGGCCCATTCCATCATGAATGATTGTTTTGAATTAGCCTTAGCAGTGTGAGTTGTTTTTGGCATGCTTTGTTTTATTGTTTGTTTTAGCATAGTTTATTTTTATGTAGTTTTTAATGTAAATTTTGAACACACTGTTAGAAAGTTTCTCTTGTTTTTTAACATTGCTGTATTGAACACATTTTCAGGATTCTTTTACATGGATTTTGTTTTTATATAGAACAGCCCGTTGATGTATTAAAGCACTTTTGTCAAACTTGTTGTTGACATGAGCGCTCCAGCATGTTTCATAGCCAATAAATAAATGGGACTTACCTGAGGTAGGGTCAGGACACTGATGAAGACAACTGTCACATACCTTTGAATCTCGGTGTAGCAGCAGATACCTTCCAGGCAATGAAGTCTCTGTCCATGGTAGGGTTGTTGGTGTTGAGAATAACTTTGGAGACTGGTGCTTCGACTTTGATGACTGGAGGCCCTGAGATAAGAAGAGAGGGGTCAACAAATTTAACCAGTTGATGTTTAAAATTTTGATATGAGTTATTAAAGCTTTCTCACACTGAAAAGACATTTATTTCAGATCCATAAGGCACAGTGCTAAGCACTGAAAAACATGTTGGAAGGATGCTGTTTTATGTGATTGAGAGTGCATTTTGAATCTAGTACATTCCATGTTTTGAACCCATGGAACACAACATGTCTGAACTGAAGTTTCAGTATAAAGGCGAGACAGAACCGTCAAAACCAGTGGTTTTCAACTGGTGGTTTGGGACCCGAAAGTCAGTCAATGGGATACTTTGAGTGGGTGGTCAATGTGTCTGAATGAAAGAAAATGGTGGGGAGTCAAGATGTTTAGAAGCCCTAAGAGACTACATCCATATAGTTTATTTTACCCCATATATTGTGACAAGTAAAATTTGGTTGTTTTCTCTGGCTCTCTGCTTAGTTATCTCATCATCTTGGGATAATTGTGACCAAAGCTGGTAAAAAGTCCTGCAAGTCGTCCGAGGTCATTTTTGAGTTTTTTACACATTGTGAAAGTGTAGATTCCAAGCTTTCTAACGGTGTATCATCACCTTAATCTGATCATATTTTACAAAGATATGCTCATATGAATGTTACCTTCTAGTTCCTGTTTGTTCTGAGAAAAACAGGCTCAAAGTTTCAGGACTCCTCCTACCTTCAGGCAGGCCGGGAGATGGGCGTGAACAACAGAGCCACATTTACATAAAGTCCACCCAAACCAAGCTTCTGAATCAGACTGGTGACGCTCATCAAAATATTCCCATAGGAAATGCACCGTCATCAAACTTGCCCTGTCGAGTGATCTTGAAGTTGTCGACGTCTGTTGATAATTCTTGCTGCTTCTTCATCGTTGTTTCATAGAAATGTTGATGCTAATCTTTCACATATACAGTTCCCAATAACTGAATCAGAAAAAATCAAGTTTACATCAGGTTTATTGAAAATATATCAATTACTGTGTTTTTCAAGCTATAAAATGGGGCTGCATCATGAGAGAAACTAGGCAGTTAAAGGGTTGAAATGTAAGTAAATCATGAATATTTTGTAGCAATAATTAGGGCTGAAGCTGGTTAACAGGACTGTCAACATTTTTTTTTTTAATTATATGATGTTTATGTTAACAGTATTAGCAGAATTTATCATGGGTTCTTTTGTTGTCTGTTTTGCTTTGTTTTATTTGTGCCAGGTCAAAGAAATGATGTTTTAAAGTGCTATACAAAAAAGTTATAACAGCTTCTGTAAGGTCACTGTGCCCCCACATGTCACTGTTGCTCCTTAACCTCCTGAGACCTGAGCCTTTGTTAGGAGAGCATTTTTAAAATTTTTTTTCCATTTATTTGGGATCCGTGCTGTCTAATATGTTAATACATCAGCCTTACCGTTGAACAGGGATTTCTTGGAACATTTCCTTTCCAAAAGCCAAACAAATCAAATCAAATAAACCCATATAAACCCAAAATATACTCAAATATTTCTTAAGATAGTCCTCAAATCTTTCAGTGAAACTTCCTTACGAAGCCTTAAAATTCCAATAAAAATTTCCCCAAAAATTCCATGCAAATTCATTAAAATTTTCAAGCAAATTCCCCTTTAAATTTCTTGGCAAATTCAACAAATGTTCCAAAACATTCTCCCAAAGTCCATGAAAATGATGGAAACATCCCCCCAGAAAAACACAAAAATAAAAAAATAAATAAATAATAAATAAATAAAAAATAAAAATTATGAAAATTCCCAAATTCCCAGTCCAGTCCCCCCAAAATTTGGTAATAATAAAAATAAAATTAAAAATAAAAACTCCCCAAAATATGTATCTTCCTACCATTAAAAAAACCCTTGATAACTTCCAAGAAAATTCCCTAAAATATCCCAAAAAAATTATCCCAGCATTTCAAGCAAATACCTTAAACTTGAATATTTTGTACAATTATGTCATCAATTCCAATACCAAAATTGTTTGCTTTAATGTAGAGAAGCCTAAATGTACTGTCCTCATAAGTGGACGCAGGGTCTTAGGAGGTTAAACTTGAAAAGCAAAATAAAAAAAACATGTTGTCCTAAAGCTATGGGGCTTTAGTTAGTCACTGAACAACAGGGGAAATTTCCATTTAAAGAATTTAGACAGGTAAAGGATACAAAAGCTCTGAAACCTATCCTGACTGTTACATCTCAATTATCAACCATAACAGAAAATTAGCAAGCAGCACATTCACAGTGAAAATGACGCCATCTTACCCGCAGGGCAGCATGTTCCAGACTGACTGAAGAAGCTGGAGCAGCCATTTTATATCCTGTCGCTCCTCCCACTGGCAGTTTTTAATCATATTTTTGTCAAAAACGGATTTTCTCATAATTTAAACACAGTTTAAACTTTGAAACCCCCCCAAATTTCTCCAGCATATGTCAACACAGTTTGTCTTTCATTCTAAGTCGACAACAGAATCATACTTGCTGAGAAAATGCATGAAACAAACAAAGGGGTATGTGTTTTTTTCAAACTAGGAAGCTAGCATTTCGCGCCTTCCCGCCTATTTACAATGTGGAAATGCCTTACCTCGGGTTTCTCAGATTCACCCGCAGACGGGACATGACGGCGTAAAAATGCGGCGCACCTCCAGGTAAGAACGTTGAGATTAACTTGTGTAGAAGTACGAAAATAGAGCTTCGTGGTGCGACCTTGTTCTTGCCTTCTAAAACGGAGACGAAGGAAAGGACAACGGCGAATTTTACCGGCTGTTTAGAGAGCAGGGTAAAGTTTGGCGCGTCTGTGCGTAGGTGAGGACGTTTCCCTCGCAGCCCGCTGGACGCCACACTGAAACAAAGATAGTTTGAGTTTGATAAATAAAATAGTAATTGTGACTTCTTCTCTTCACTTCTCTAAGAATACATTCAGACTCAGTTAGAGGTAAGTTCTTAGCAATCCCGCATTAGTTTAGAGCTTGATATCCCGTTATGTTTTTCAAATGAGGTCACATTTTTTTACTCACTCCCATTTCTTCTCATTTTGAAGCTCTAAACCTTGTTAACCCTCTGGGGCCTGAGCCATTTTTTGACAAATTTCTCTCGCCTGGACTTTTTGTCTTTAAAGGCTTGTAAAACATCGACCCTATGGTGCACAGTCAAAGTTTAAACATCCTTTTTTAGGACAACCTGAGCTTTAAGAACATGAGGGCTGTAATAATGTCATTTGAATTATTAAAAAAGTTAGAGGACTCTAAATACAAAAGAAAAACAAAGCGGAAACCCAAAGTGAACATCAGTGACTAAGCCTTTTCTTTACATATACTCATTTTCCCATGTCTTGGGGCAGAGCAGGTCCGAGGCATAAGCGGCTGCGTAGGGCAACCAGGGGCCCCAAGAGCGAGGAAGTGAATGTTCACAAGCAGTTCAGAAGCAAACTACAGCGAGATCAGCCAGGCTGTGAAGGAGAATGAGGTTCTGAGGGTACAGGTCAGGAAGAAACAGAGCCCCACCTCAGATTCAATGGTTTAAGTCGATGTTATACATCGGGGGATTTGTATAACGCTGTTTTAGGCTGTTTCTCAAGTCCGTTCATTAAATCAAATATTTACGTAATGTTCTTGAACGCACCACACAACAGTCAAACAGCGTCTCTGCACCGGAGAAGTGTTAGCATGCTAAACATTAACTGGAGTCCCGTTAAACTCGTGGTTTTCTGAAGTTTCTGTTACCAAATGACTCCACACACAGTTTAGTCTCTTCTTGGCGGGAAGCTGAGCTGTGTAGGGTCTAACTGTTTTAGTACGGACCGGGAGAAAGGACATAAAGAGGATAAACGTTAGCAGGCTCGTCATAATGCACACAGACAGCAGACCACATAGATAAACACGATCACAGGTAGGACACTCATGAATTTATCCAGATTACGATTTAAGAAGAAAACGAAGCTTCCATCAGTCCTAATATCTGACTATAGGAGGGGATTTCATTTTGATACTGATCATTAAAGAGCTGTAAAGTAAATGATTATTATATAAAACTAGCTGTTACTGTAGCAGGGTTTATGGTTGAGGTTAAAGCATGTAAATAAATGATCTGTTAGCCTTCTGTGTTGTGTTTTATGGCTCTAAATCCTTCTAAAATGTGATTCAGAAAGAGAAGGATGTGTTTTATGGCTCTGAATCATAGATGTCAAACTCAAGGCCCGGGGGCCAAAATGTGGCCGTGGTACAGTTGTATCCGGCCAGGAACATACGATCTTTCGGTTATAACTGGTCCACCAGTATGAGGTCTGCAGATTTCCTCCAGTAAACATGTAAACTAAACCTTGATGAGCTAAAATATCCTTGTTAAATTATTGAAACCTGAAAAAGTAAAGAGTAAAAGAAGTTACATAAAAACTCAGGAAGGTGGGAAAAGAAATTAATGCTGTCATTTCATATTTTCAGTTTCGCATCTCACAATTCTGACTTTAACTGATGATTTTGACTTTTTTCATGTTTTGACCCTCAAGATTCACAATTCAAAATTCTAAGTCATATTTTTACCTTTTAAACTCGTGATTTTGACTTTCCATCTGATTTATTTGCCTTTTAAAAACATTATTTTACCTTTAAATTTCATGTTTTGACCTTTTAAACAAATAAGTATGACTTTTTATCTCAGACTTTGAGCCTTTAAAAATGATCATTTTGACTTTTTTCATGTCAGAATGATTTATTATCAGTGTTATTTATATTTTTTCATATTTTACTAATGGTGAAAATGAGGTTGACAGTTTATGTTTAAATGTTGACCTTGTTTGGCTTTTTAGGTAAGGCCTAAATTCAGAATCTGCAATTGACTTTCACAGTCCTGGTCTAACTGGTCCGGCCCTCAGGAGTTCTCATCGGAGCAAATCTGGCCCCGGACTCAACAAGAGTTTGACACCCCTGCTCTAAGTCCTTCTAAAATGTGGTGTTATTTCAGAAAGAGGAGGATGTGTTTTAAAGTGTAGGACATCAGCAGGTTTATTTCTGACTGGTGGAGGACTAGATTTTTTAGGGGTGCACGATAACTGTCGGGCCGATAACAGGAAATTATTACGTCATTCTTATCGGTCCGATATCATTACGACGAGCCCCGATAACATATATTTATGTCAGCAGTGCTGGTGTTTGTTTTCTTTCTCACCAGACTACACATTCCGAAACAGCAGGTGGCGCAGCAGTACACGACCTGCTATTAAAGCACCAAAGAAGAAGAGAAAGTAGCAGCCACTGTGCTAAAATGCTAACAACACGGTGGCGTTATTCAGTATTTTCGGGGAGGATAACACGACCGTGTGTGTAGAATTTGCCCTGCAAAGGTCACAAAGAGTAGAAAGAAGTCCTCGATGGATCTTATGAGTCACTGATAGTCATCATCCTAACGACGTTCAAACGAAGCGGCAGCAGCCACTAGCCTCAGCGGGCATTAGCAGGCATTGAAACTGCAGAAAGTTTGCCAGAGCCAAAAGGCCCAACGCTATAATAACAAAATCAGTCTGACAGTCTCCTGATCCATTGCTGCTTTCATAGACGTAGACCTGCCTGCTCTGGTTGACGTGGTTTCATTCAGTCTGATCCACGTTAGGAACAGAAGTTAGCCACAGACCACGGAGGACTTCACATCCTTAACCTATCTCTGATATGACTGATGGCAGTGCATATTTTTAATCTTTATGTCAAACATCAGCTCGCTTTAATTCTGGCTTAAGCAAAAAAGAAAAAAACAGACCCCTAAATATCTCCATTTGTTCAGCATAACAGCCTGTTATTTGGTTTAATGGGGGAAAACCGTCTGTCAGTTTGTGTCTGCTGTACTTGGTACACAAATGTTCAACTAAAAAAAGTTAACTGTAATAACAGTTATAAAGTCAGAGTAGTTCTTTGTTTTTTGAAAAACAGGAGTGATATTAGTTAAAATTCGTTATGAATATCTTTGCTCACTACATATTAACCCCTTCTTCCAAATAAACTTCTTTTGTTAAATCAACAATTTCAAAAAATATATCGGTTATTATCGGTCATCAGGAGTAGGAAATTATCGGTTATTGTATCAGTTCAAAAAAATAGTTATCGTGCATCACTAAGATTATTGCACTGAAGTAAAAGTAAAGTTACTTTGGATAAAATATACTTAAGTAGAAGTAAAAGTAATAATCTGTAAATCTACTCAAGAAAAAGTAAAAAGTCATTTAAAATTTACTCAAAGTACTGAGTAGCTATTTTTGATACCTGAGGAGGTTTTACAGTAAAATCTGATCTTTTCTTAATGTGAAATAACTACAAGAGAACATGAATCTATAACCAGGTTGTTGTTAAAAGGTGAGACTTAACCTAAAGTCAAATCCAGCAGCTGTTTTAGGATGAAATGTGGAATTATTCTCTCTCTGCTGTCCGTCATGTGCTGTGAAAGTCAAACTTCAGGACATTTTCTTGTTGGCTGAAAGCTAAAATCTCTTCATTTTGGCTTTTGGTGTTTTTTTTTACTCAGTTCTTAATACTTTTTAAAATGTAGTGAGGTACAATACTTCCCTCAAAATGTATTTAAGTAAAAGTAAAAGTAGTGAATTTGAAAAGTACTCAAAGAAGAACAAGTACACAAAAATGCTACTCTATTACAATAACTTGAGTAAATGTAGTTGGTTACTTTCCAGCTCTGATTTCTGTGTTTTGTACATAAATGTAAGTTATTACCATTAACACATTAAAAAGATTGATTTTATGTTTTAGTTTGGATGCTGCTGATGAGGAGGGTCTCCTAAAGAACGACTGACAGAGAAGAAAAAGAGGAAGAAGTCCATCTGCTTCACAGATGTCCACTCCTACAGACTTCAGGACCTCAAGGGGCTCCAGCCGTCTCCTATCAGACAGTCCAGAACAGAGAGGGGGGACAGGAAACTGTCTTCATCTGTGTGCAGAAAGGTAAAACCCAGAACATCCCAGCAGAGACAGAGGGGTGGAGGACTTCCTGATCTCCCAGAGACAATCACAGTCCTCTCCAGATCCACAACAGTCCGGCTCACAGCTCAGTTTACTGCATGCATGCCGGTGGGTCCAGAGTCTGGAATAATAGTCACTATCATCATGTACAGGGGTGATCATCAGTGGACTAAAGAGACAGTTCATACACACTGGTCAGATACATGAGTCTAGTTTAACTCATTTAGAGAATCAACAGAAACAAATCATTTCAGGTTTAACTGGTAATGTACGTGACGTACGTTAAATTTCTCTCAAAATCTTTAATGTGGTTTGAAATTGAATGAACAAAATCTCAAGTTCTAATTTTTCTCCACTGGGGTTTAGATTAGTTGCACATGTGCAGATTATCTAGCATTGACTGCATCAGAACAGTGATCAGCGGTTGGGGGGCCCCCAATCAAACTTTGCTAAGGGCCCCAAGTAAGCTTGGGCCGGTCCTGTTGAATGCCTTCTTCTTTCTCTGTATCGCTCTATCTGCTCTGTAGTCCGTCTCAAAACTGAAGTGTCTGGGCGTGCGCAGTTATAGGCAGCATGACTGAGAGATGCACCACCTTCTGATTGGTTGAAAATCATCCCAAGATTTATTGTATGACGAAATGACCTCACTGCCCAAAACAAAGATGGCGGCACCCACAGAAGATAATCAAAACACGATCGAAAAATTGATTAAAAATGGATAAAACGGCATCTATAATCGGCTCCAACGCAGTGGATTTAATCTTTAAAGACCCTGAAAAGTCACCGAAGTTTCAGGCTCATTAGAACAGCGTCCTTTAGGGCTACAGGGACGTCCAAGGTAGCAAATGAATGGCGAAACCCTCAGCTTCCACAGGAAAAACACGATAAGCATCTATCACTTATTGTTCAAAAGTTATTAATGTTTTTATAAACCATGCACTTTATTGTCATATACGACATTGGCGTCCCTAACAGCGAAAATTGCACAGTCTTGCAATTTTTCAACTGATCTTAAGATTTTGATCAGGACCAGTGTTGGGCACATTACTTTAAAAAGTAATTAGTTACAGTTACTAGTTACTTCTCCCCAAAAGTAACTGAGTCAGTAACTGAAATACTCCACTATAAAAGTAACTAGTTGCAAAGGAAAGTAACTATTGCATTATTTTTTTTTTTTTAGTTTAAATATGCCTAATAATTTGGATTTTTTTCTAAGCAGGTTTCACAAGCCAGTTGCATAGGGCAGGGGTTCTCAACCTTGGGGTCAGGACCCCTTTTGGGGTTGCAAGACACTGAGAGGGGGTCTCCAGATGCCTTAAAAAACTAAGAACATTTTTTAAATGACACTGTTGCCACTTACATCAATTTTGTCAAATTTAACCAATTTTTATTACTTTCCCCACCAATTTTATGAAATTTAACACATTTTTGCAACTTAACACATTTTTTGTCATTTGAAACCCTTTCCACCACTTCTTATTTCCCAATTTAATATACCCATTTATGCCAGTTTCTGACTTTTTCTGCCTCAGCTAACCCTTTTTTGCCAGTTTATATCAATTTTCATCCCATTTCACAAAATTTCCACCTATTTTTGCCACTTTAACACAATTTCAGCCACTTTTGAATTCACTTCTACCACTAAATAAGCCCATTTTTGCCTTTTTTGGTTATTTTGCCTCATTTATCTAATTTTTGGCATTTCTAACCATTTCTGCTATTTTTAAAATCCAATTCTACACCTTTCCCACCATGTCTTGCCATTATTAACCAATTTGAGCTATTTTTATTGTATTTGAATTCTCTTTTCATCAAAAGGATTTACATTTTTAAGAGGGCTGCTTACGACACAAATGAATTAAAATGTGTTTCTTTGATAGGTCACCCCCATGGGTGACCGTGTCTCCACATGACTATTCTAGAATGTTCATGGCTGTGTTCAGCCACCTTCAGGTACAGAAGAGGTCCTCTGCTATGGAGCTATTATTGTCGTAAAAGTATTTGCAAATGTGTTCAAAGACCTGCGCACAAATCCACAAATGCATGCACAGATCTGCAAATATATAGACCAATTAGTAATTGTGGACTTGGTTCGTTTTGGTTCAGAATCTGCCTCGCAATTGGCTGTCATACACACGGGGCTTTTGCAACACTTGTTCCGTGCACGATTTGTACTCAGATCCGTAAGCGTGTACTGAGACCTGTAAGCGTGAAGGTTGGGTCTGTTGCCCTCAGCGCAGGCTCACAGGAAAGGCTGCCTTTCTCATCACACAGGAGGCAGCAGTTAAGACTTAGTAAGGGCTCTATATAACGTCAGTGTGGGAGGAGAAATGTTATCGTATTATACTGTTATTGTTATTATTCATATTTTCATTGAAAGAGTGAATAAGATAATGACTTCCTTATCTCCAAAATCATATCACAGCAGTGGTTGAATTGCCATTTCTACAAGACAGGGGTTCATTGTGTTGTGTTTAACAGAAATCCCCATTATGACGCTGTATGAGCCAGGTGATGTTAGCAATAAGATCGATGGAGTGGTCTGTAACATTTATATTTATATAAACAACAGGGGAAGAGAAAGACTGTCTGTCTTGCATGGAGCTAAATGGCACCCACCAATGTTGACATCTAAATCACATTACTCCGCTGATAGTGGATGTGTTAATCAAGTGGCTGGGGGGCAATATGGCGGACTTTTAATCACGTAGTCCTGGGTTCGAATCTTGCAATGTTCTAAAAAATTGATTTCTCATTACCTGGCCAGGAAACATATAGGACTTGAAAATTTGCTTTAATGTGTGATCAAAATGACCAGCCTGACAAAATATTCATTTCAGTCCATTACAGTTCGCACTAAACAGTCATTTTAATATTTTGATTATTTGCTCTGACATCACACTGATAGCTCCGTCAGCTGCCCTTAAAATAGAAAATCGCTCTGCAGTCCCGTGAGCAAAGGAATCCCAACATAAAAACTTAATCGATCGGGGGTAATTTTTATGGAATACCTTAAAAATATTTTAAAAATTTTTAAGGAATTTAAGTAATGATTTGGAGATGGATACTTGGGGGAGTTTGTTTGGAGAGAACCTGCGCGTGCACGGAGAGAACATGTAAACTCTGCACAGAAAGGCCTTCTTGCTGTGAGGTAACAGCGCTAACCCCTGTGCCACCTTGCAGCCCTTTATAAAATCAATAAAAGGCTAAAACATCTTAGGAGATGAATATTTATAGTCTCTGGAGATTACTCTGGTACTCTTCTATCTAAAAGCCTGACTGCTCTAACTGCTGCTTTGGCAGGTTTTTAAGGAAGGATTAGTCTAGGGGTGCACATATTTCTGTAACCAGGGTATTACGTATACTTTTACCTCTTATTAATTCTTCCTAAAGACTTCAGGTGGTTTTCGGTTGGGTTGTATAAGTCAGCAGTTGGACTAAAGGTGATGAAAGTTCTTCAGTGAAATATCTTGGCGTGGTTGTCAGTGAATAAATAGAGCAGCCTTTTCTGAGCCTCTATATTTTTGGATTTGTAGGTTAGGTAAGGCCTCGTCTGATGAAGCGGCCTCTTCTGGTCGCCCACGCAGCGGTGACAGGTTATAAAAAGGCGAGCTAGTGTTCAGTTTGGGAGGCTGGCTCTGCTCCAGCTGTGGCTCTAATCCCAAGAACATTTGGATCCTGAGGAGGAAAGCTGGAGGCTGTGTGTAAATCTGTTTCTGGATAATCGGTTTGATCCTCTGATGCGCCCACATCCAGCCTGACCATCGCCCAAAATAAACCAGATCAACAGGACGCCACTTTAGGAAACATTCAGGTGTACTACAGGTGATCTGAAGTAACACTGGCAAACTGACCGGATCGTTACGGCACAGAGGGCGGGGCGTCGGGACCGCCGCTGACCCACTGAGCTCCAAACATGCTCTTATTGTGAAAGGACAAAGAAACGAAAGAGAATTCAGAGAGGGCCGTGAACCTTCTGAAGGACTTTTACAGATGATAGTTAAAAAGCGTTTATAAATAGAAAGAATGGAAGACAGTTCATATCATCACATCTCCAAGTCTCTGAACATCCCCCAGAGTTCAGTTAAATCCATCATGAAGAAATGAAGGAACATGTCACATGTGTAAATCTGCCTAGATCAGACCGTCCTCACACACTGAGTGGGCGTGCAAGAAGGAGACTAGTGAGAGAGGACACCAAGACACCTATGACTGCTCTGAAGGAGCTCCAAGCTTCAGCAGCTGAGATGGAGAGACTCTGCAGACAACAACTGTTGGCCGGGTTCTTCACCAGTCAGAGCTTTATGGGAGAGTGGCAAAGAGAAAGACACTGTTGAAGAAAACTCAGATTCAATCTGGACTAGAGTTCACCAGAAGGACTGTGGGAGACTCCATGGTCAAGAGGAAGAAAGCTCTTTGGTCTGATGAGACCAGAATGGAGCTTTGAGACCATCAGACAAGACGCAAACACTGACATCACCACAAACACACCATCCCCACTGTGGAGCACGCTGGTGGCAGCATCATGCTGTGGGGATGCTTCTCAGCAGACGGCCCTGAAAGGCTTGTAAAGGTAGAGGGTAAAATGAATCCTGGAGGACAATCTTCTTCAGTCTGACAGAGAACTACGGCTCAGAGAAGATTTATGTCCTGGTCAGACAATGAGCCAAAGCATCCAGAGAAAGCTACACAGAAATGGGAATATTCTGGAGTGGCAGAGTCAAGGCCCAGACCTCAATCTAATAGAGCAGGGGTGTCAAACTTAAGACCTGGGGGCCAAGTCCGGCCCGTGGTGCAGTTATACCCGGCCCACCAGATCATATCATATTTTTATTAGAACTGGTCCACCAGTATGAGGTCTGCAGATTTCTGCCAGTACAAAAATGTGAACTAAACTTTGATGAGTTATAAAAATTATAAATAGTAAAGAGTAGAAATTATTTGTTTAAAATTTAGGAACGTAGAAAAGGAATTTGTTTTCATTTCATATTTTTAATGTTGTATCTCACAGTTATGACAAAGTTATGGTTTTAAATTTTTGTCTTATATTTTGAACTTTTAGAATCACAATTTTAAATTTTAAGTAAAAGTTTGATCCTTTAAACTCAATTTCTTATTTTATCTCACATTTTCACCATTACAACTCATGATTTTGAAATTTATCTCATATTTTGACCTTTTCATCTCATAGTTTTGACTTTTATCTATATTTGACCCTTCAGATCACCAATTTTAAATTTTGAGCAATATTTTGACTTTCAAAATTCATGATTTTGAATTTTATCTCTTATTTTGACATTTGAAAACTCATGATTTTTACTTTTTTCTCACATTTTGACATTTTATACTCCTAATGTTGACTTTTATATCTTATTTTGACCTTTAAAACTAATGAATACGAACTTTATCTTATTGTTTTTACCTTTAATACACACAGTTTTGAATTTGAAACATTTGACCTTTTAAACTTGTGATCTTGACTTTTATCTCATATTTTCACCATCAAAAATCATGATTTTAACTTTCTATCTCTTAAATTTGCTTTTTAAATACATTATTTTGACTTTAGATGTAACGCTTTTAACTTTTGAACCAGTAAGTTTGAATTTTTCATCTAAAATTTCGAGCCTTTAGACCTATCATGTTAATTTTTTTAATATCAAAATCATTTTTCATCAGTGCTAAGTTTTTTCTCCCCCATAAGTAATTTCTGGTGAAAGTGAGGTTAACATTTATGGTTAAATGTGGACCCCGTTAGGCCATCAGGTAAGACCCAGAGTCAGAACCCGGCCCCTGCTGTGATTGGGTTTGACACCCTTGTAATGAAGGATTGATGTCTGTTCAGTCCTGATCCCTGATCAACCTGACAGAGCTGGAGCAGTTTATCAAAGAAGGATGGAGTAAAATTCCAGAGTCCAGATGTTTGATCCTGACTGAGACCTATCCACACAGACTCAGAGAGACTGAGACCTATCCACACAGACTCAGAGGGACTGAGACCTATCCACACAGACTCAGAGGGACTGAGACCTATCCACACAGACTCAGAGAGACTGAGACCTATCCACACAGACTCAGAGCTGAGACTGAGACCTATCCACACAGACTCAGAGAGACTGAGACCTATCCACACAGACTCAGAGCTGAGACTGAGACCTATCCACACAGACTCAGAGGGACTGAGACCTATCCACACAGACTCAGAGAGACTGAGACCTATCCACACAGACTCAGAGAGACTGAGACCTATCCACACAGACTCAGAGCTGAGACTGAGACCTATCCACACAGACTCAGAGAGACTGAGACCTATCCACACAGACTCAGAGCTGAGACTGAGACCTATCCACACAGACTCAGAGAGACTGAGACCTATCCACACAGACTCAGAGAGACTGAGACCTATCCACACAGACTCAGAGAGACTGAGACCTATCCACACAGACTCAGAGAGACTGAGACCTATCCACACAGACTCAGAGGGACTGAGACCTATCCACACAGACTCAGAGGGACTGAGACCTATCCACACAGACTCAGAGGGACTGAGACCTATCCACACAGACTCAGAGAGACTGAGACCTATCCACACAGACTCAGAGAGACTGAGACCTATCCACACAGACTCAGAGCTGAGACTGAGACCTATCCACACAGACTCAGATGGTCTGAGACCTATCCACACAGACTCAGAGAGACTGAGACCTATCCACACAGACTCAGAGAGACTGAGACCTATCCACACAGACTCAGAGAGACTGAGACCTATCCACACAGACTCAGAGGGACTGAGACCTATCCACACAGACTCAGAGGGACTGAGACCTATCCACACAGACTCAGAGGGACTGAGACCTATCCACACAGACTCAGAGAGACTGAGACCTATCCACACAGACTCAGAGCTGAGACTGAGACCTATCCACACAGACTCAGAGAGACTGAGACCTATCCACACAGACTCAGAGGGACTGAGACCTATCCACACAGACTCAGAGAGACTGAGACCTATCCACACAGACTCAGAGGGACTGAGACCTATCCACACAGACTCAGAGAGACTGAGACCTATCCACACAGACTCAGAGAGACTGAGACCTATCCACACAGACTCAGAGGGACTGAGACTGAGACCTATCCACACAGACTCAGAGGGACTGAGACTGAGACCTATCCACACAGACTCAGAGCTGAGACTGCAGACAGAGGAGACTTTTCCAAAACCTGACTTGAATGAGGAATATTTATGCACTCACTTATTTTATATTACCGATTTTTATTTACTGGCATCACTTTGTGGAAAAAGCTGAATTATTTTGACCATGATTGCTTTATAAAATCAATAAAAGCCTAAAACATGCAATTTATTTTGATGCTATTTTATTCCCTCATTGACAGTGCATGACGGTAATATGTGAGGCAAAGGTAATATGGCCTTATAAATAAACTCTTACTGTCGTCTGTTCTTCCTCCTTCAGGATGCTCTGATGAGTGTAAAAACTTCTGAGAAGCTGAATCACTCCAGTCTTTTTCACCAGCATGGATCTAAAAGCAGCGCGTTGGCAGGATGAGTTGATCAGATTATGGACCTGGAAGTTGTTTCTGAGTAAAGCTCACTCTGCTTCAGGTGTTGGTAGAGTCTCCATCTCCTCATTAGATCAGCATCTAACATCATGTCAGCCTGAATACTCTCATTTTAACTGCACAATCACTTTTATTTACTCCCTGCTGGCTCTGGGCTCAGGTTTCCTTCCTGACTGTGGTGTCATGTTAGCAGATCGACCTCACAGAGCAGATGGTGAGCAGGAGCAGCGTTTCCTGCTGAACTGAGCTGTATGTAGCGGTACGGACGAACATCCCGAAAGACTCATTCAGAAATGTCATAACTGTGTTGTATCTGATGCACCTGGCCAGGTCTCACCTGAATGAGAGATGCTCATCTAAAGCAGGAGACCGGGGACCCCCAAAATAAAGGTGCCAGAGACCTGGGACACCCCCCCCCACCCCCCGTACCTGGAGGTGGTTGGACACAGCCATGGACATTCTAGAGGTGGGGGGACAAGAGGGAGAGCTTTCTGGGGCCCACCTAAACTGGGGGCCCATGAAGGTCAGCAAAGCCATGGTCCACTTCACAGTTAAGTTACAATAACCATATTTTATATTAAACCTGAATAAAAACAATTCTTAACAGAGCAATAAATACCTTTTTTATCCATTTGTGCTGTAGTAAATAGTCTTCTTAAAAATCTGCATAGTTATTCCTAAAAACAGAATTAAAATGGATTGAAAATAGCTCGAATGGGTTAAAATGGCAAATATTGGTGGAAAAGGTAGTGAAATGGGATTTTAAAGTAGAAGAAAAGGGTTAGGATGCCAAAAATAGATAAGAGAAGCAGCAATAAATGGCCAAAATAGGCATAAGAAGTGGTAAAAGGGGATTTAAGTGACCGTCCCATAGACTTACAAGATGGTGAGCTTCGGGCATGTTAATGTTCCTAAATCAGATATTTATCTGCTAAAATACAAATGAATGAAGAAGACGAATATCAGCTACAGTTTCAATAGAGCCCTCGCTCTGAGGCCAGTACTCAGATCCTGATCAATAAAGTTTTAACCTGGAATAGCCCTGCCTAAAAACTAAAAGTGGTACTTCAAATGAGTGTCTCCACTCCAGTCTGATAGTTAGGAGTCCAAACACTAAGAATAAAAGTCTGATCTGATTTGTGGAGAGGTACTTTGGCTCTGTCCTCAATAAGGTTAATCTATGTGGGGATCTTGGTTATAAAACCGGGAGTACACAGCGGTATAAATGTTATCGCCGCAGTATTTTTAGATCGCGCTGCAGGAGGCAAACACAACACAGTTCCTTACTCTGTTAAATAAGAAGTCCTCATTAAGGCATGATCCAAGACCATGATCCAGGACCATGATCCAGGACCATGATCCAGGACCATGTAACAGACAGAAAAAGGTCAGCTCACATTAATCGGCATGTTCAATTCAATTCGTTTCATAGTAGTTTTTAATAATAATAATTACTATTATTATAATAATAATAAAAAATAATAATGATAATAATAATATTTGTAATAATAATAATAATAACGATAATGATAATAATAATCATAATAATAATAATACTGAAGTCTATGATTGTCAAATATCATAAACCCAGATTTGATTCCCAATAGAACAGAAACAACAGATCAACAAGTGAGACATTTCACCATTTACCAGTGCATCATCCTCTCTTCTTTAACAACAATCTGTAAACATCTTGAAAGTGAAGAGACCAACTGATGGGAGAGGAATGTTGTCCCATTCTTGTCTGATGTAGGATTCTATCTGGGTCTTCTTTGCTGGATTCCTCCTTTTCTGATGCTCCAAATATTTTCTATTGGTGAAAGATCTGGACTGTAGGCAGACAAGTTCAGGACCCGGACTCTCCTCCTGTGAAGCCATGCTGTTGTGATGGATGTGGTCTGTGGTTTAGCATGGTCTTGCTGAAATAGTGGCAGCCTTCCCTGACAGAGACGTTGTCTGGATGGGAGCAGATGTTGCTCTAAAAGCTCTCTCTGCTTTCCAGCATTGATAGTTCCTTTCCAGATGTTAGAGCTGCCCACGCCATAGGCACTAATGCAACCCCAGACCATCAGAGATGCAGGCTTTAGACCTGAGCCAGGAGAACAAGCTGCTTCCTCTCCTCTTTAGTCCACAGGACACGGCGTCCAAGGTTTCCTCTGACCACAGAACAGTTTTCCATGTTTCCTTAGTCCATGTTAAATGAGCTTTGGTCCAGAGAAGACTCTTAGCAGGAGAGATCCTGAGTTACCTGGTGGTGTAGGTGTGTAAACTGTGAGCTCATGAACACGAGAGCTGCTGCTGTCATGAGTCAGCTCTTCTTCAGGACATTTCTGATGGAGGATAGCGGCACACAGACACCTGCAGCCTGCATCACTCCCCATCCAGAGTCCCCTGTTTTACCAACCTTTAACTTTCCGACTCGGCCAGAAGAGCTGAATGGAAATGTATCATCAGAGTTAGTTTGTGGCTGTGGCTTTATTCACCTACTGTCCTACAGTCGCTGTAAACTTTAGAAAACAACGTGTCAGCTGAAAAACTGAGCTGAAATAATGGCGTGTAGCTGAAGCTTGCGTTGTAAAATAGATCCAAACACAGAGGCTTTCTGGGCAGCCACCATTGTTTTCACTAGATCCGGGGTTCTCATCCTTTTCAGCCCACGATCCCCAAAATAAAGGTGTCAGAGACCAGGGACCCCCACTGTACCTGGAGGTGGTTGAACAGTCAGGAACATTCTAGAACAGTCATGTGGAGACAAGGCTGCCCATGGTAATCCTTTTGTTTAAAACAGAAATAAAATACTTTAAAAATAGCTACAATGGGTTAATAATGGCAAACAAAGCTGGTAAGGGGGTGAAACTGGAGTTGGAAAAATTAGTTAGAAGTGTCAAAAATTGGATCAAACTGGCAAAAAAATAACCAAAATTTGAAAAAAAAAATGGTTAAAGTGGAAAAAAATGTGCATATTAAGTGGTAACAGGGGATTTAAAAAGTGGCTGAAATGGTGTTAAAGTAGCAAAAATTGGTGGAAATGTGGTGAAATTGGATTAAAAAAACTTGATATAAACTGGCACAAAAGGATTAAGTGAGACAGAAATAGGTGGAAATGGCTTAAACTGGCAAAAATGGCCATATTGTGAAATGTGGTGTAAAAAGTGGTGAAGGGGGTTAATAGTAGGGCTGCAGCAAGAGATTCTTTTTGTAGTTGAGTACTCTTTGGATTCTTTGGACGATTAATCGAGTGTCCTAATAAGAAAGACTGCATTTTTTTTAATCAGTCACTTTTGCTTTTTCAAGAGAAGTTGCATTAGATGAATGAGGTAAGAAGTGTGGTCCTTTAAATGAACTACCTCTATATTAAAGATTGGTACAGGTTCTCAAAAAATATATATTTTACAAAGTGCAATGAAGTTCTGATGACAGTTTACATTTCTTAAAGTTACAAGGAAAAGAAGTTAAATAATTATATAAGATTATTCCATATTTGGGGTTTAAGCAATCCTTTACCAGGAAATGTTTGGTGCAAACTCTTTATTTCTTTCATTGTAGTTCATATTTATTTTCCAGTTGGTCATTAATGTAAAGGGACACTTAATCATTTTAAAATCCTCTAGTTTATGCATGAAAGTAATATTTCACATTATAACAAGAATAAAGCTCCATCATTCACACAGTGGTCTGATGATGTCTGCAAGGTGAACCTTTAGATTACAGGAATATGGTTGATTTTTCAAAAGGGTGTTCACTCTTAATTTTTAAACATTTTTGTTTGTGAGTTCATCCACCATAAAATAAAAATCTGACCTTTTAAGACCATCCACTGACATGGATAACACATTTTAAGGGATAAAGCTGCTTCTATGACCTGTTGAATCCTGACTGTATGATGATGAACTTTAACCTATTTAGTCTCTCTCAGTCACCATCTGTGGCAATAGCGTGTTTCTGTGTTACTGGTGTCAATTCATTATCAGTATAAGTCTTATCAAATTGTTCGGGATGCTGAAACTTTTGAAAAATACGCTCTAATCAAGACGTCAGTGCGCTGACGCGGTAAGAGAGAGAGAGAGAGAGACGGGGGGCAGGGGGAGAGAGAGAGAGAGAAAGAGGGAAAGCACCAAAGCAGGACTTGAATCGTGAAGCCTGAAGGTTTTCTGTGAAACCGTCAGGTCAATCAGAGGAGTTTATGAAATTCCCTGAAGTTTGCAGACAAACTGGGCGCTGCGAGTCGTGTAGGCAGCGCGTAAACCCAGAGATCTGCGTAGGTTTACAGGTGTAGGCGTGGCCAGTGGATGCAGAAAAACGCAGGACGAGTGGCCCACCTGTAAACATCACTGCATCAACTTCTCTTCCCTCGTGATTTTCACGCCTGGTATCATGCATGTTAAGTTATTGTAACAGCGAAAACAAGGGCATTGTGCCACATAAATAGCCGTCCGTGCGAAACACAGCACACCGATACCGGCGCGATACAACGTGGACGTATGTGGATACATGACTGATGTAAGCGAATTTTTTGAATTGAATTACCCAGGTAATTCAAGGAATCGTTTTAGCCCTAGTTAATAGTAGTAGTAGTAATAATAATAATAATTATAATAATAATAATAATAATAAATGTTATTCATAAAGCACTTGACATTTACAAACAAACCTCAAAGTGTAACAAATAGGTGCATAAGAGTAAAAGGCTTAAATAGAATAAAAGCAGGATTAAAATAAAATCAGAGAAAGAACAGTACAAAACAGGAATAAAAACAGTTTAAAAACAACGGAGGTCTGCTAAGTCCAAAGTCCCACAGGGTGGGATCTAGAGGCAGAGTGGCAAATGTCTGTTCGTTGATGAATGCTTTTTGAAAGAGGAAGGTTTTGAGCTGTTTTTTGAAAGATTCAACTGTCTGTGGAGCTTTTATGTGGTCAGGGAGGGCGTTCAGAGACGAGGTGTGGAGGAGCAGAAGGCACGGTCCCCCATCATGTGAAGCTTAGTTCTGGGTGTAAGGAGGCAGTTTGAGTTGCTGGATCGGAGGTGTCTTGAGGTGGTTTGGGGGGTTAACAGTTCTTTGAGATACAATGGGGCATTGCCATAGATGCACTGGTGGGTGAGGAGGGAGATTTTGTATTGAATTCTGAAGTTGATGGGAAGCCAGTGTGGGGATTGCAGGATTGGTGTGATGTGTTCAAATTTACGTACTCTCATCAGGATCCTAGCTACGCTGTTTTGGACATATTGGAGCTTTTGAAGGGTCTTGCTTGGGATCCCGATGAGAAGTGCATTGCAGTAATCCAGCCTGGAGGAGACAAAGGCGTGGACGAGTTTCTCTGCATCTGGGAGGGTGAGAGATGGCCAGAGTTTAGCAATATTTCTGAGGTGGAAGTAGGAGCTCTTGCAGAGTTGTCTGATGAGAGAATCGAAGGTGAGATGGGGGTCAAATATGACACCTAGGTTGGTGATCAGGAGTGAGAGTGGGATGTTTTTACCAGAGAAGGATATACCTGTAATGTAGGATGAGTGGACCTGATGAGGAGGATAATAGTGGCAATAGTGGGTCACTGGAGCCAAAAATAGGCAGAGAATGGCAAGATTTGGTTTAGAAGTGGCAAAAACAGGCAGAAAAAAAAGTGGTGGAAAGGGTTTAAAACAAAACTGTTTTTAAGTGGCAAAAATGGTGGTAAAATGTAATGACAACGGGTTGAAATCTGGTAAAATTGGTGTAACATGGCAACAGTGTAAATTAAATATTCCTAGTTTTTTAAGGCAACTGGAGACCCCCTCACAGTGTCTCACGACCCCCAATGGGGTCCCGACCCCAACGTTGAGAACCACTGCACTAGATTACATGAAGCTGCTGTTCATGTCAACGACCTGGTGCAACACAACCTCAAAAACATTGAAATATCCCTTTAAAGGAGCTGTCTGGTTAGGATGTGCTTGATTGTGTCAGGATTCTGGTAAATCCGTCATACTGAGCTCTTCATTCATTCATTTTGGTCATATGGTACGTTTGTTTTTACCTGTGATGTTTGACACGGCCACATATCACAATCACGTATGCTGGATTTAAACCATGGCAGATAAGAGTCTGACCATCCTCCGTTAAAAATTCTTTAATCTGGCTTTTCTAATCCTCCCTGACTCACTTCCTATCTCCGGCCCTCTGCAGACTCCCAAGTCTGCCTGTGTTCAAATCTCAGCCTGTTTTGAAGCAAGGTGATAATAGTTTGGGATTTTTCACTATTTTTTATTTTTATTTTGTTTCACTTTCTGTGTTCAATTTCAGTTTAGTTTTAATTAGTTTTTCCTGATAGTTTAATAGTTTAGTTTTAATTAGTTTTTCCTGATAGTTTAATAGTTTAGTTTTAATTAGTTTTTCCTGATAGTTTAATAGTTTAGTTTTAATTAGTTTTTCCTGATAGTTTAATAGTTTAGTTTTAATTAGTTTTTCCTGATAGTTTAATTGTTTAGTTTTAATTAGTTTTTCCTGATAGTTTAATAGTTTAGTTTTAATTAGTTTTTCCTGATAGTTTAATTGTTTAGTTTGGTTTTTATTTTGCAAAAATGCTTCATTTTAGTTTAGTTTTTATCAGTTTTAGTTTTTTACAGATAGATGTTGGGGCTGAGTGAGCGTCACACATTTTTAAAAACATATTTAAACAGGGTTCTCTTCACATATAACTTTATTTACTGTCTGAATACAACTCCTAACATAAAACTATCACCATGTGAAGTCTTAATCAATCAGATCAGGTCATTTTACACTCCCCAGACTCTGGTGTAGGTGCCAGTCAGTCTGGTTGTGTCAAAGAATAAAACTAAGGAGATTTTGTCTCCATTTTTATTTTATTACCTTCGCCAAGGAGGTTATATGATCGGGTGGGTTTGTTAGTTTGTTTGTTAGCAACGTAACTCAAAAAGTCATGGACAGATTTTCATGAAACTCTCAGGACATGTCAGAAATAGCATAAGGAAGAACTGATTAGATTTTGGGAGTGATCCGGATCACCGTCTGGATCAAGGATTTTTTTAAAGGATTCTGTACTATTGGGAGATAGGGCTAATGGCGGAGGTCTGTGCTGTTACCACTTTAGACCAGGAGGTGGCGGACATGAGTAACTTCAATCCCAGCAGCATTTTTGGTGTGTTTCTATTCAAAGTTTTGGAGTTTATAGAGTTTGAAAGACGCACACCAGGTTGAGGAGACGAGTCGGAGCATGACAGAGAGAAAGACAGCGAAATGTAGCGAGAATATGCACAATGCTAGGAGGAATAGAGGAATATTCACCCTCTACCATGACTTCCAGTCATCCGGTGAGACCATGGGTGAGACTGTTGGCACCTGTAGCGAAACCAATGCTTTGCCCCACAATGTTTCCACCCCACCGGGGAGGGAGTAATCGGTGAATGCTGTGGTGGGGGGCACATGGGGACGGAACCAGGAAATTTTCAAAGGATTCTTCACTAATGGGAGATAGGGCTAATGGCAGAGGTCTGCACTCTCCGAGTGCTTTTCTAGTTTAAGTTAGTTTTGTAAGCGCACTATACAATTTTAGTTAGTTTTAGTTTTGTTGGTAAAGCTTAGTTTTGATTTAGTTTCAGTTAAATAAAGTGTTTTTTTAATTTTAGTTATTTAGTTTTAGTGAACTGTAATAACCTTGCTCTGAAGGATTTGATTGGTTAAGTGGCGTCAGGTGCGATGAGTGCTACTGTAAAGCAAAGAAAAACTAATCTAACTTTAGAGCCAGTCTGCACTGATGATGAGTATGATGATGAATCATCCACCTTTCCGTCACAGAGCATCATGGGAATGTTTATCTCAACACTAGTCATGCAGCGTTGTCTTATATTTTAAAAAGTCCTGACCAAATCTGTGCAGGGATCTTTCTATCGTCAGACCCCTAGAGTTACAGTCTGAGCCTGTCAGTGATGAAATTAACACCTCTGAGGGGAAACATGTAGATTTATCATCTGTTATGTTGCTGCTACAGGATGGAGAAATCTTCTGAGACATTCAGACACCTGCTGTGTTTGTCATTCTGACCTTAAATATGGCTGTGAGCTTCATTTTCAGTATTTCTCTCCAGGTCCTGACTCAGAGTCTCAGGGTCAAAGGTTAGGGTGTTGGAGGGGGTTTAGGGGTAGTCCCTGGGGGGGATTTCTACGTCTAAACTCCAACAACCAGGTGAGTCTGTTATATAACCATGCTGTCCAGTGGGCCGGCCTGGCTCACTCTCCTCCTCGGGGCGGTTAAAGCCTCTTGGCTCGGCCTGCAGCGGCAGAACTCTACGACCAGGCAGGACACTCTGATCTCATTAGGAGGTTATTTTAGAGCCTGGGTGCTTTTTCCTGCAGCACCTAAGAGGGTTAGAGAGTTCTGAGGTCTGCTTTCTGGCTGCAGACTCACTACAGGCTGGACGTGGGCCGGCTCCTCCTGCTGAAGCCTGCTGGCCTTGTCTGGAGGCTGAAGCGTTCTGGGACTATTCGACGAACTCAGTACGCTGAGGATCCTGCAGGTTTTCTGTTTTTTTTTTCTCCCTCAGCGTGAGGAGAATCCGTCTCTCCGTGTTCTGTTGAGGTCTGGTTTCTGTTGCCGCCTCGGTGCTCCGGCCCGACTGCACCAATGGGGAACCACGGCTCGAACCTGGACGACATCCTGGCTGAGGATATGCACCACTGGTACAACAAGTTCATGAGGGAGTCTCCGTCGGGGCTCATCACGCTGTTCGAGCTGAAGGCCATCCTCGGCCTGAAGGGCATGACTGAGAACGCCAACAGCTACGTGGACCAGGTTTTCTTCACCTTCGACATGGACGGGGTCAGTCTCACACTAATGCACTGACACTCAAACAATTAAAACCTTCACATGAAGATCTGAGAACGTTAGGAGAGAGAAAACCATCACCATGGGGTTACCTGTCACATCTTTAACCTTTTTGTGACGTAGATAGACTTTAGCAGGGTCTACCTGGGCCTCATTCACAAATAAACAAGAATCTTTATTTTTAAAAAGCACAAGAAATCAAAAGAAACGGTGTCCAATAGTAACAAAAAACAACATGTTCTTGATTTAAACTACAAATGGAGCAGAATAAAGAGGGGTCAACGCTGTAAGCAGGAAAAATTTGGTTAAAAATTGTTGGAATAAAATAAAAATGCAATGCAGGTGCGTGCAAATGCAGAAGTGTACTAAAAGTACTAGAAGGAAAAGAATGACTAACTCATAAACTGCCGATTAAGCATGGGTTAGTGTGTAGACAAAGAGTAACTACTTATTAAATCTAGTGGCTACTTAACGATGACTTAATGACTAACAACTGTTGGATAAGCTGCTCTAAATCCTCTATAGTTGTTAGAGAATGACTGAGGACCTAACTACTGGTTAGCCATTAGTTAAAGGGTCACTAGCTAATAAGTTACTGATAACTTTCAGTTCATTACCATGCTAGGGGGGTTCATCCAGCGTTTCCCAACCATTTTTCCTTGGAGCCCCCCCCCAGGACCAAAGAGAAAAGAAAAAGTGACACACTGATGCCAAAAATTGACATAGATTTGATTGTTTCACTGATAAAAATCCTAAAAAAGACCTATGCATACCTTTCTTATCAAATGGCCATTGTATAAACTATGTAATAACTGCTTTATCATGGTTTCAGTCCCGGACCCCAGGTTAGGAACCAATGATTTAATCAATAATAAATCTGAACTCTTTGACTGAATCCCAATTCTCCCCTTAACCCTCAATCTTAACCCTCAGTCTCAAAATGGATGTTCCTGCGAAGTGTGAGGGCCATCCCAATTCTCTGGAGAGTTGAGGGGCGAGTTTGAGGGCTTTGGCTGAATCCCAATATTCCTCTTAACCCTCAATCTTACCCTCAGTCTTAACTTACCCCTCTAAACCAAGTGTAAGGGCCATCTCGTGACTTAGAAATGGGACACCCCTTAATAGCAGTTAGCATTTCAGCCTGTAGAGGGCAGTAATGTGCCAAAACTGCATAGTCTGTTGATTCAGAGGAAGAAGAAGGAGAACGTGTTAATATTCAACCATATAACATGTATAAACACCACAACCACGAACATGTTCAGCTGAAAGTCACTGTTTAACACAGCCGTTAGCTAACGCCAAACACCAGTTGTAACTCGTAGACTTGTCCACGACAGCAAGGTTAAGGCTTACGATCGTAAAAATAAAAGTAAATGTTACGCTACAAAAAGGCAAATAATCCATAAAATAACATCAAACTCATACCTCGTTTACACGACAACGTTTTGGAGTCAAAACACAAAAGTTTTGTAGTGTTTTGGCTGTCCGTTTACACTGCAACGGCATTTTGGTGCCTGAAAACTGAACTTTTTGGAAACGGGCTCAAGAGTGGAAGTTTTTCGAAACGCCCCTGTCTCTGTCTCCACGTGAACAGGGAAAACGGCAGTTTCTGAAAACGGACATGCGCACTGTGGCTGCAGTAAATATCTACAAGTGAGTAGGCTTATAACGCATGCACAGATTGGAAACCCAAAACAAAGATGACCGACACCAGTGTACTGTTCGTGCTTATTTTGTACTTTTACTTTGGAATTTGTGCTGAATTAAGCTAAAGCTACTAAACTTCCTGTTTGGATGAAAACCTTATATTAGCTTAACCCTGGAAAAGAAGGAGCAAAGGAGCAGTGGTGGCCTTTTTGTTCTGGAGATTACTGGATTAGTCATTTTGTACATGCACTCCTGGCATGTTTTTAAATGTTTAACAGTGCTAATCAGAGTACGTGACAAAATAAAACTTTGAGGCCATCTCATGTGATCAGAAACGTGATCAATCATGGTAATCCAGTACTTAATCATGCTTTGTTGGATTATTAAGCCTTCGTTTTAGCTCATAAAAAGTAGGGATGTGTGCGTTTAGCTGACTGAACTCTTAAACTCTGATCTCTTGATAGTTGGTACTGGATGTATGAGTGGGTTAAACTTATCCTGAGTGTTTTTTTTAATCAGTTAAAGCCCAAAATCCTGGCCAAACTCTGTCTTACCTGTGTCAGCTGCCTGTCATAGTAGCTCTGCTACATCACTGCCCTGCTGCCACACTGCTCTATAATCTATAATCTATAATCTACACTGCCTGGCCTAAAAAAAAGTTGCCACCAAAAAAAGGTCACAACCAGTTGGACCGCCTTTAGCTTTGATTACAGCGCGCATTCGCTGTGGCATTGTTTTGATAAGCTTCTGCAATGTCTCAATATTTATTTCCATCCAGTGTTGCATTAATTTTAATATTGATGATGGGAGAGTCTGACCACTGTGCAAAGCCTTCTCCAGCACATCTCAAAGATTCTCAATGGGGTTAAGGTCTGGACTCTGTGGTGGCCAATCCATGTGTGAAAATGATGTCTCATGCTCCCTGAACCACTCTTTCACAATCTGAGCCTGATGAATCCTGGCATTGTCAGGAATATGCCCGTGCCATTAGGGGAGGAAAAATCCATTGATGGAATAACCTGGTCATTCAGTATATTCAGGTAGTCAGCTGACCTCATTCTTTGGGCACATAATGTTGCTGAACCTAGACCTGACCAACTGCAGCAACCTCCCAGTTAAATCCAGGTGGCGACTTTTTTTTTTGGCCAGGCAGTGAATAATCTCATGTAAACAACAGTGAGCTGCTAGCATCGATAGCATCTCGTAGGATCAGTACAGTTTAATCTTGAAAATAGGAGGCTGTGTCACATTATACTCACACATAACTGACGATGATATCTGCAGTGTGGCGCTGGCGTTCAGAATGTACTGAGGTGACTTTAGATTAGCTGACTAGACAAAATTATGATTTGTAGTAATTGAATTAGAAATTAGCTGCCAAGGAACATAACTAATTAAAAAAAATGTCCCAGAGCAGCGATTAATGCTTTAATGAGTTCATTACAATGGGATTAACCTCCATTTATATCACTTTAAAATAAGTCCTCCACTGTTCCTTAATGTCTCTTTCACTTTTAAAAGGTCAGAGGTCATCCAAACCTTGACTTATCAAAAATTGACATCTTTAGTGTTTCCTTTTTAATCCATAACAAGTTCATTTTTCTGTAGTTGAGCTCATGTCATGTTTGGGGATTTACCAAAAGTTTCAAAATAAAATCAGCTTTTTATCCTAACAGGAAGTACAAAACTCAGAATGAAACAAAAACAGTTTTAAATGTACATAGTGAGATTTCAGGTGAAACACAACGGGACATAAGGGGGGATGATGGCCCAGCAGTGATGTCAGGTTCAACTCCAGCCTTTTGGAATAAAGGAATAAAAAGCCATACAATTACTATTTAAAAATGGAGATTAACCACAATTAACAGTGAAAATTCTGGGATCAATCACAAAAAGAACACTTTATTACTATAAGCTGTTATTTGTCTGTTTTTGGTCTGTGAAGCGTGTTCAGATGCATGATGGGACAGTGAGTAAGGAATGAGGTTTATTTTGGAGCACATTTAAAAGATGTGTGGGAGGTTTTTAAAGAGTTTAATTGGCAGTCTCTGTTCTCTTCTTCATCGACGGTACTGTAAAAGATCTAATACTTCAGATGCCAAGCACAGTTTAAAGGAGAGAGGGTAATATTTTAGTTTTGGTGTTTTTGTGCAGTTTAGAGAGCATTCAAAGGTTTGCTTGAGTTTCTTTTGTACTGAAAAGCAAAATCTATCCCAGTAACGGGGGTCTAGCACTTCAGTTTTTGTTGACAGCATCAAACACATACAATATCAAAGGCCACATTTATCCGTTGCATCCAAAACTCCTAATTTAGTGCTCTTATTTTGAAAGTTACCTTTTTCTTCATTGTATTTAGTTTTGGCTCCCTAAAGATGTGACATTTTTATGATTTTATTTTGAAAACGAACATGTATCTCATTCTACTGAGTGATATCAGACATACGGTGGTGGACTTTTTAAAAACGCTAAAGATGAACTAAAATG
The DNA here is from genome assembly GCF_018320785.1 of Cheilinus undulatus. NCBI lineage: Eukaryota > Metazoa > Chordata > Actinopteri > Labriformes > Labridae > Cheilinus > Cheilinus undulatus. The sequence continues at coordinate 50,460,803 of NC_054876.1, read as the reverse complement.
TGCTGAAAGGGAAAATAAAACAAGATTAATCAGAAATAAACATTAATCCACTAACTATAAAGCTTAATTAATCATAATTAATGCATTAATGCTGACAGCCCTATAAGAGAAACTAAAATTTAAGCTTTAACTTTGAAGGCTAACATAAAAGAGGTGTAAACCTGTTAAAAATGTGCATTTTTTGCTTTAAATTTTAAAGTTGAAATTATTGTGTATTCTCTTGATTTTACAGACTTAATTTTATTGATCAGGTTTATTGAATTAGGAGAGTGCAGATTGATAAAACATAGCTACAGTATAGGACAATTGAAATACTCTGGGATTAAGACAAAAGCATCATTTTATCAATTTACTCACTAAAATGTAATTCTTTTTTATTTTGAAGGTTAACAATCAACTGACTTGGTAAAAATCTATATTTTCAAGTTAAGATGAAATTGCAATTTATCTTGAATTACGATTTTATGAAATTTTATGTTTTTTATTTGTTTAAAAATGTCAAACTTTTAACTTTTACTTTGAAGGTTATAGGTAGTTGTCTTTACCAGTTTACTCACTTGTTCAAAATTATTATTATTATTCTAATGCTTTTATTTTAAAGCTAAATGGTTAATTATCTTTTTTCTTTAATTTTGTTTTACTTATTAAATTAAACATTTTTATGTTATTGCTTTTATTTTAAAGGTTAAAGGCAACTGTTTTGAAGGTTTTCCTTAATATATATTTAGTTTGGACCTGTTGAATATGTAAGAGTTTATGCTTTTATTTTGGAGGTCAGTGGTTAATTGACTCTTTTCCTGTTTTATTGAGATTAATTGTTGAAAATGTTCGGGTCTATGCTTATTTTCAAAGTTTTAGGTAAGTTGTGAATATCTCATTTTTTTAGTTTTGATTCACTAACAATGTGTGTGCTTTTATTTTGAAAGATGACCTAAAACTGTAGTCCTGTTGTAGTCTGTTTAAGCTTGTTGAAAACATTTCAAAGGTCCCATTTTGGTTTTAAAAGTTGGTTTTCTGTCGGCTCGCTGCAGATCCCAGAGTTTTAAAAGAAAAAGATGGCAGCGGCAGCTCTCTCTCACTCTCTCGCTCTCTCTAATTGGCTTAGAGAGTTTGCATGTGGCGCTCTGATCCCCGCTGTGTGTTTATGGCGAGCTAAGTGGATTCAGAGCAAGCGCTGCCATTCAAGGAAGATGTTCTGAGAAGAGAGAGAGCGGAAGGACACCTGGAGATCAGCTGTTAGACTTAAATGTTGGATTTTTTTAATGAGGTTCAATATGGAGCGCCACGAGTTCAAGCAAACACTGACCAATCAATTAACAGCACTTTCAATGAATCAGACAACCGTTTAATCAATAAGCATGATCAGTCAACTCAATCAAACAGCAGCATTAATCCGTCTGGAGAACAATTGGTTTGGATCGGCTTGAGAAAACCAAGATAGACGAACAACAAATTAATCAAAGAAAAGAGCTTAAAGAGAGAACGCCACCTCTAATTATCACGGATCAATATGATTATAGATCAGCTGAAACTCAGCTTTACACTGTTAACGTTTTAATTCTGTGCAGACAAGAAAGGTGTTGTTTCTTAAAAATAGAATATGACCAGAGAAATATGGAATGTGGAAAAAGGGAAAACCAAAACCAGAGTCTAAAGTCTAGTACAAGGATGTCAAACTCAATCACAGCCGGGGCCGGATTCTGGATCTGGGTCCAACCTGAGGTCGAGCAGGGTCCACATTTAACCAATGACTGTCAACTTCATTTTCACCAGCAATGAATTATGGGGGGAAAACCTTAGCACTGATGATTTTGAGTCAAAAGATCAAAATGATAATTTAAAGGCTCAAAATCAGAGATAAATTTTCAAATGTATTAGCTTAAAAGGTTAGAAACATGGCATTTAAAGTCAAATTAATGTTTTTTAAAAAGCAAATATATGAGATAAAATGTTGAAATTATGATACTTAACGGTCTAAATATGAGAGAAATTCAAAATCATCGGTTTAAGATGTCAAAGTGTGAGAAAAACATTTACATTTTGAGTTTTAAAGGCCAAAATATTACTTAAAATTTAAAATTAAGGATCTAAAAGGTCAAATTATGAGATAAAAATCAAAGGAGCTAAAATTTCAAAACATGAGAAATAAAATTCATAATCATGAGTTATAACAGGCAAATATTACTTAAAAATTTAAAACTGAGGATCTAAAAGGTCAAAAAATTAGATAAAAAGTCAAAATTGTGAATTGGAAATGTCAACATATGAAATAAAAAGTCAAAACCAAAACTTCACATCATAACTGTGAGATGCAAAATCAAGAATATAAATTGAAAACAGAAATGTATTTTACCACATTCCTGACTTTTTAACTAATTATTTCAACTTTTTACTGTTTCCAATGACTTAACAAGGATATTTTAAATTCTCATGGTTTAGTTTACATTTTTATACTGGAGGAAGTCTGCAGACTTCAGACTGGTGGGCCAGTTCTAATAAAAATATCATATGATCTGGAGGGCCGTGTAGAACTGTACCTAGGGCCGGATGTGGCCCCAGGGCCTTGAGTTTGACATCCTTCCTGAAAATATTAAATTGTCTACAAACAAACAAAATGTGACACTTAACAAAAATGTCTCTTTTGGTGAGAGTACTGGATCAGAGAGTAGGAGTATCAGGTTGTTTCTCTGCCAAAAAGATGCAAGAATCCTCGATTCTAGAGGGGAAATTCAAGCAGCAGCAGCACAAAGACAAAGTGGCAAGCAGGTAAATGTTAACCTGAAACGCCAGATGGATTTGTTTCACACATCCATCTGGTAAACCTCTCATAGACAGTGTTTGGGAAAGGGCAGAGGCTTTGAAGAAAACTCGGAGGGTGATTGGATGAACGTTCTGTCTGTCACATCTTTATGGGCCAATCAGAGCAGCAAAACACGTGACGTAGCCGCTACCGAGGAGTTATTCCATATAGAACTCCTTAACGGTAACCATGGCGACTGTAGACATGTCAGTACTCGACTTTTAATTTGATATTTTCTACCTCTTTGATTTATTTTGGGCTTTTTGGGACAGGAAGAGTGTTAGTCGGGGAGGGGGAGAGGGGAATGACACAGGTGGATTTGAACCTGCACTGCCAGCTTGGAGGGCGAGTTAAAAGGGATTTTATCATGAAATAAGTTTGTCTAAATGTTCAATACTCTGGCACTTTTCACTACCAAGCTTTAAAACAATGCAATCTGTTGTTTTAATAATCAGTAAAGATCTTAAGTTGTATTTCAAACTGAAGAGAAGTGTCTAATTTGCACAACGCTATCAAGGTCTCTGAGCAGTTTAGACAGCATTCAACTATTCTAATGTTGATTGGTTAATTACAAGCAACAAATCACCCAATCCTGAGTGTCTCTGACATCTACTTATAATGCCTTGGTATCGAGATGGTACCGATATTGTCTGATTTTTTTAGAATCATGTATCAGTTTCATCTATTGTGTGTCTTTGTCTGCAGGATGGCTACATAGACTTTGTGGAGTACATCGCTGCTGTCAGTCTGATGCTGAAAGGAGAAATCAACCAGAAACTAAAGTGGTACTTCAAACTGTTCGACCAGGACGGTAATGGAAAGATCGACAGGGAGGAACTGGAAACCATCTTCTCGGTAAAATAATCACACAAAATGCATGCAAAAAGGTACCAAACATCACCAGGACATTGAATAGGTCATTCACAGACGTCTTGTCACAGTGAAGAACCCCAAGTGGAACAGGAAGGGAGTTCTGAATAGAGAAGCTCTATCTAAATGCTGTTTTCTTCTGCTTACAGCTGTGCCAACTGTTCAAACTGGAAAAAAAAAAAAAAAGCTATTTAAGAGCCCAAAAGTAGTGGCATGTTCAGGAAAAGGTTTATAAAACTCAGAAACACTAACAGACATGTGGCTGGACATGAAGTCAGTCGATGCTGTAGTTTTAGTTCATCTGAGTACTGATAGAAGCAAAGAGCATGAAAGCTTTAAAAACCAAAGGTCTTCAGTTTTATATCTCTATTTTTAATCAAAGACTGTTGTGAGTTACGATGAAGAAAGCACTGTAAAAGTTGGACAAATTTAAAGTTACTTGTGGAATTTAGGAAGAGTATGGCTGCTTTTTGGGATTAAAAAATGTTCTAATGAAGGGATGGATGCTAAACTGTAGGCTGGGTGAAAAGATAAAAAGTATAAATGGATGCTTTATACCTTTTGGATGGATAGACAGAAGTATAGGAAGATGGATGGATGGATGGATAATATATATACAGATGGATGGATGAATGGACAGATGGATGAATAGTTGGATGGATGGATGGATGGATGGATGGATGGATGAATAGTTGGATGGATGGATGGATGGATGAATAGTTGGATGGATGGATGGATGGATGGATGGATGGATGAATAGTTGGATGGATGGATGGATGGATGGATGGATGGATGGATGAATAGTTGGATGGATGGATGGATGGATGGATGGATGGATGGATGGATGGATGGATAGTTGGATGGATGGATGGATGGATGGATGGATAGTTGGATGGATGGATGGATGGATGGATGGATGGATGAATAGTTGGATGGATGGATGGATCGATGGATGGATGGACGGATGGACAGACAGACGGATGGACGGATGGACAGACAGACGGATGGATGGATGGACGGATGGATGGATAGATGGAAGTTCTCTTCCAGCCCAGTGAAACCTGCTGACTGTCAGAGCTGAACAGTCTCTGAATGAAACACAGAATCTCAGCCTTTATCTGCTGTGTGTTTACAGTGAAGTTTCAGAGTGACAGAGAGAGAGAGGGAGCTGTAGCCTCTGAAAAGTCAGTCATCCATTAAAATGTCAGGGATGAATGCCAAAAAACGCAGTTGAAGCAGTTCTGGGGAAAAAACTGATGGACAAAAGTTTTGGTGTCCGTGTGCAAACATGATTCACGTTTGTTTTCTCACTTGCAGCAAGAATCAGAGAATCAGACTGAGCATGCTCAGTGTACTCAATGTGGGCTCATGTAGGAACAACACGGCAGTAACATCAGCTGACTTTGAGGGTGTTTTTGCACTGAGGAAGCCAAACACTGTAGCTGCTTGTGTGCATTGGTGTAGCTAAAATGAGCTCTAAATGAGCACTGAAACAGCAGCTGATACTGATCCTAAACATTCTCAAGCTGCATAAATAAACTGTTTGCATGTGAGATTCTGTTTTCACTGATTTCCTTTCTGCAGTGGTTGTATGTGGAGTTTTGTAGACTTCTGCATCTACCAGGGCTGCTGCTGTACCAGAGTTCTGAACTTCAACATGTTTCTAGTAAAATTAAACAGTATGTATGTCTGGTTGATACCATCAGTGGTTTACATTAGAGACCCGGGCCTTAATCTGAGTATACTTGACCCCACAGTCTGGCCAGTTTGATCAGTGTGAGCACAGGCGTACCGTGTTCAGGCACCAGGCCCGGGTCTTTGTGAAGAGGTGGTCTGGACATGATTTATAGGTGGAGGATCTGAACACGACCGTGCCTGAGTTCTGGGTACCGTGCAGCTTGAGGGATGAAGTGGGATAAGGAGGTTTTGGTGGACATTTAGAAAAGCCCTCACTGCTCTTCTTGCTGACGAGTACCCAGTTCTGTAAAAGAGGATGGAAATAAAGTCAGGTGGAATGTTTGCTGCAGGCTGGGGTTTAATTTTGTCGTTTAGTTTCCACTTCCTCTTTTTTTAGTTTCCTTTCTTTGTAATGCTTATTTCTGTCCTGATTATCCCACTATAAAGTCCTGAGATTAGCACTGACAGTACTTAGGATTAAAATAGTTCCCTTGTTGCTGTGCTCCATCAAACAATCCCCCACAGTGGAGCGTTTACGGGGTCTCTCCCTCCACAGCAGACTGGTTTCTCCCCAGTCCTTCAGACTGGTTTCACAGCCAGGCAAACTGGGTTAGAGTCAGTCGACCCACTTCAGGCTTCAGCTTTCTGTGAGCTCGTGGATTGAGCTAATTCAGGAGATTAACACGCGTCTAATTTCAGAGATAATCCAGCCTAGTTCTCAGTGAGAGCCGGGCTGCAGCTTGGGCTCTGCTGATTCACTGGCAGGAGAACAAAGAGCCCACTCCGTGAAGAGAAAGTCTTCAACATTAGCTTCATTTAATCTCATTTTATGTCTTTGGAGTGTGTTATACTCCATCACAGCCCTGTCTAGAAGAAATAACCTCTTTAAACCTTTATTAAAGCTGTCAAAGTATCATAATCATGATTATAAATTACAGTTTGTCCTACTGAGATTTCTGCACTGATGAAAATGACTAAACCAGCTGTATGTGTTTTCTAGTTGAGTCCTTACTCAAATATTCTTCAGTTTCAAAGACAGAGAAATCCTGGATTTATCTTGTTCTAACAGGATTTGCCTTGCTGCTGCGGAAAAACAGGATATGAGAAAGACTGCAACATTAGGAAGCATGAACTCGCCCTGGAAGTTGCTGTTCTGTTGCTGTACCTGGCTTATGTTCAGTGCTGCGTACTTGTGATGGACCGCCATTATTCCCTGACACTGAGTGCTTGTTCTTCACCCCCACCCCAATAACCTCCACCCACCCTCGACCCTCGTAATGGTGTTGCCTGACCGACATTTCCAAGTCAATTAGAGCCACGCTTCCAAGCTCCGCCCACCTCTGCTGCTCACTTCTTTTTGGGATTGAGGACTTTTCAATAGAAATGTCACTCCGTACTATTTATTACACAGCAAACCAGCATGGACACTTTATAAATGATTATTTTTAACGGATGGGTTTGAATATTTATTGCAGTGTTATTCAACTAAAGAGACAAATTGTTGCAAGAGCCACAATCTAAGCAATGAAAAGTGGCAATTAAAACCAGTTGGAGGTGGCAAAAATGGTCAAAAAGCAACAAAAATGGGGGAAAATGGGGAAGAAAAGGTGGAAAAAGGGTCATAAAGTAGCAAAACTGGGTGAGAAGTGACAAAAAATGAGTTGCAGGTGGCAAAAAATGTTCCAAAAGTGGCAAAAACATAGCAAAAAAATGAGTGGAAAGTGACTAAAATGGGCAAAAAATAGGAAAAAAGTGGTATTTAATGACAAAAGGTATCAAAATGGGTGAAAATGGGGAGAAAAAATGGTGAAAAAGGGCAAAAATGGGATAAAAGGGGAAAAATATGGGTAAAGTTGCAGAAAACAAGTGTCAAAATGGACATAGAAGTAGGGAAAACATGGTATTTAATTGCAAAAGGTAGCTTAATGAGCAAAATGGGATCAAAGTGGAAATATTGGGAAAAAAGTGGCAAAAAAATGGGTAAAAAAGTAGGAAAAAAGTGGTATTTAGTGGCAAAAAATAACTTAAATGGATGGAAAGTTGCAAAAAAATGTGAAAAAGGGCTAAAAACTTTTCATTTTTAAGGTTTTCTGGGGGAATAACATTTAAAATGAAGACATAAAAAAAACAAATAATAGCAAAAGAGCCACACATTGAGTATCACTGATTTATTCTAGTATTTCTTGGTTCTTTTAATGCAATTTGTATTAAATTTTTAGACCATGTCTTATGTACTGTTCCTCCTATTTCACATATCAGTGCATGTTTGAGCTGTAGCTAATTCACCCTCAGAGACTATGCCGCCTTCCACATTATTATGCTAATTAGATTTCAGTGTGATAAATATTCAGTTTTTAGTTTTTCAGGTAAACTCATGGATGGTTTTGTGTCTCAGGGCTCTTTGGATCACTGAAATCAACCTCAGACACCTGTGATCATTAGTTCGCCAGGTGAGCTCAATTAAAGGAAAACTACTGAAGAAGGACATTCCACATTATTAAGCAGGCCACAGGTTTCAGCAATATGGGAAAGAAAAAGGATCTCTACTGCTGAAAAGCCTCAAATAGTGTAATGTCTTTGACAAGGAATGAATACATGAGATATTTCAGGAAAACTTCAGCATGATCATCGTACTGTGAAGAAATTAGTGTCTGATTCAGAGCACAGACGGGTTCGTGCAGATAAAGACATGATGAGGAAGGTTTCTGACGGACTAATACATCAGATTCAGAGAGCAGATGCTAAAATACCATTACAAAGCAGCAAACAGGTATCTGAAGCTGCTGGTGCCTCTGGAGTCCCACCAACCTCAAGGTGTAGGATCCTCCAGAGGCTTGCAGTCGTGTATAAACCTACTATTCAGCCCCCCCTAACCAATGCTCACAAGCAGAAACGGTTGCAGTGGGCCCAGAAATACATGAAAGCATGACAATGCTCCATCTCATGCTGCAAAGAATCCCTCTGTGTCATTGGCTGCTATGGGCATAAAAGGAGAGAAACTCATGGTGTGGCCTCCATCCTCCCCTGACCTTTAACCCTACTGAGAACCTTTGGAGCATCCTCAAGCTAAAGATCTATGAGGGTGGGAGGCAGTTCACATCAAAACAGCAGCTCTGGGAGGATATTCTGACATCCTACAAAAAAAATTCAAGCAGAAACTCTCCAAAAACTCTCAAGTTCAATGGATGCAAGAATAGTGAAGGTGATATCAGAGAAGGGCTCCTATGTTAACATGGAACTTGTCCTGTTCAGATGTTTTTGATTGAAATAGCTTTGATTTCAGTAAATATGACCTCCTGATGCTGCAAATTCAACACATGAACATTTTCACTTCTTTACAGCCTCTAAAATGTTCTGAAACTCTGCTGTGAATAATAATGTGGAACAGTGCATTCTGAGTTTTTCATTTTTGAAAATAAAAAAAGTTATCATTGGGAGGTTTGATATAAACAGTTGAAGACTTCAAAATTACAATGACTGTCATTTGCATTAACTATTTAGGAAAATCAGAGAAAAGTGTCATTTGCATAATAATTTGGAATGCGGTGTATTAAGTACATTTGAACTTATATCAGATTTCAGTGTGATGGAGGGATTTCTCTAGATTTGCAGACTCCATGTCATGGCTGCTGATGGCGAGATTAGCTTAGATGTAGCCACAGTGGCAGTTTCATCAGAGCTAGACAAGATTCTTTATATAAACAAGAGCACGGAGCCACACTGAGAGCTTTTCATGCCATGAGAGATGTTTTTCCTCTCTTCCTGTCCCGACCAGAAGTTTGTGAACTTTATGGGCGGGGCTGAGTTGTACTGTAAGTAAATGGCTGCCACCACGGTCGAGCGTAGGTGTAGAAAAGCTGCAGCCACTGATAACCTCCACCACTCAAACACTACTGCAGCACTAGCCTGGGTAGTTCTGGAGCTGTCAATGTCTACTACCTTATGTTGTCCTGTTGCTCTGATTGGCCCGTCATGAATGTGACAGACAGAACATTCGTCCAATCACTTTCTGGGAATTTTCTGAGAAGTCCATCTAGGGAGGTCCCCCAGTGCTGGGGGATTTCCTAGATGATGTGAAATACGATCATGACATGGAGATATGAAACAGCCGACCGGGTGTTATCACATTCACTTGTGATTTTAGAAGAAACAATATCTGTGCACATTAACCCTTTACCTACTGAGTCTAAAAATGGCGATTTGGACATATTTTGTTATTCTGGCTGTAAAATAGTCAGGAAATGCCCTAAGTCTGAGAGCTTCGGTCCCTTTTCCCAGGAGTACTTGAACTTGACTTTTCAACATCTGGTTAATGATTATTGCACATTATATGGAATTGTCAGCAGTTAAAAAAAAAGAAAAACACAAAAACAGATTTGTTTTTCATGGCTTTTATGAGAAGAAATGTTGTTATTGCTCATGAAGTTTTGATTTGACATTTGAAATGTGAACCTATACATGTTTAGAACAATCAGCAGTCATTTTTGGAGTCTAGGACTCTGGGTGTGCAAAACACAGTGCAAAAGATAACTAAATACATAGGAGACAGTGCAGATAAAGGTGGAAAAATGCATTCTCAACATCCTCAGTAACATATTGTTATTGCACATGACAGACACGCACAAAGGCCACTATCTAACGCTATTTTTAGAAAACAAAACACCACTCTCGCTCGCTCTTCACTCTCCTTTCTCACTCATCTTCTGTCAAAGCTGCCGTTTTCGTGGTGCTGTTCGACATTACTGTAATATATATACCATACATCATATATTGCCAGAAAGCACAGATTCTCAGCTCTCTGTCAGTGTTGGAATTTTTTAGATTGAGCAAACTTTCAAGGAGTTACAGTGTTGAGAATCTGTGTAGCGGTCTCACTATACTTCTGGTGTTTTGCTATGAATGCCCACATCATATGGTTGTGAGTACCGTAATGAACCATATATGTGCACATGCCCACAATTCTCAGCTTTCCAACACTGTTGGAATTTTTCTGATCGGACAACCTTTGACAGAGTTACAGTAATAATAATCCTGACATATAAAACACAGCGCCAGCGCCGGCTCAGTAGGTTAAAAAGTTTAACAAACCATTTTGACGTCACCCTGCTTGGAGGTGGGGCTGACTTGCGTTGAACGCGGCGCGGCCAAACTGGTGACGGAAAAGCAAATCAGCATGGTTTAGTTTGGTTCAGCGCAGCCGAAAGTCGTAGTGGTAAAGCCCCATTTGACAAACAAAATGTCACACAATTACGCTAAAAACCGAGAATCTAAACACCATTAGATTGTCAGAGCAAAACTAGAAGAGAGATCCCAGTCCAGTCCAGCGCCCTGTTTGCCTGTTTAGTAGTTTTATAGACACAGGGGTAAATAAACGTTGAAACCTGTTGAATTTACAGCAGGGAACGTTGAACCTTTAACCAGAGGGCAGCAGATCACCACTAGTGTCCTGTCTGAGAGCAGCCTGTTTAAAACAGTCTGCAGGGATGTGTGAATCAGTCGCATCAGTTTGGATTTTCAGGTTGTCAGAATTTTTGATTCCTTCATACTCTTTAATTCTAAACGATAAAAACAGCTGAATCTCTCCTTTGAAGACGTGAAGCTTTAAAACAGCAGACCTCCAGTCATATTTTTGTCAACGACAGGCAGAGCCCAGTTTTCAATGCACAAAAGCCTTGGTGATGTTGGTTCATTTTCACACTGATGAGGAAAATAATGACCCAACACTGGCGTCTAGGACTAATGTTTGTGTTGCTGTGGTATCAAACAGGTGCATCATAATTTGATTTTACTTGAGTACTGTTAATGTGTAAAATTCTGGGACCTTGATGGATTGTTTGACATCTTTACTCACTCTTCACTTTTCTTGGTATCGCCCCCTGCAGGCCATCCAGGACATCACACGGAACAGAGACATCGACCCTGAGGAGATCGTCTCGCTCATATTTGAGCGGATTGATGTGAAAGGAGAAGGTAAAAGAAAAGATGCTACTGATTTTACCCTTAAAATCACAAAGGATAATGGTTGATGATTCAATTCTACTGCCCATAAAAGCATTACCCTCCTTAAGTGTTTAACCTTTTTAGTGGTTTTATAAATCAATCATGGTAAATATAATTGGACTTTTTTGACAAAAAAGAAGAAATAAACCTTCTTCAATGTCAAAGTGGAAACAGATTTCTACAGAGTAATGTCAATCAAATAAAAATCTGTAATGTAAAATAAGTGACTGCATAAATATTCACCTCCTTTAAAGTGACTGAGCTAATCCAACAGAGGTCCAGACAGTTGGTGCAAGTAGTTTCACAGTTAGTGACTGTAGTATAAAGACACCTGTGTCTGGAAGTTCCAGCCACTGGTCAATCAGTATTCATGGCTCCCATTATACCGTGAAGGCAAAAGAACACTCAGAGAAAAGGTTATTGAAAAGTCTGAGTCAGAGGATGAAGACAGAAACATCTCCAAGTCTCTGAACATCCCCCAGAGTTCAGTTAAATCCATCATGAAGAAATGAAGGAATATGTCACATGTGTAAATCTGCCTAGATCAGACCGTCCTCACACACTGAGTGGGCGTGCAAGAAGGAGACTAGTGAGAGAGGACACCAAGACACCTATGACTACTCTGAAGGAGCTCCAAGCTTCAGCAGCTGAGATGGAGAGACTCTGCAGACAACAACTGTTGGCCGGGTTCTTCACCAGTCAGAGCTTTATGGGAGAGTGGCAAAGACAAAGACACTGTTGAAGAAAACTCAGATCCAATCTGGACTAGAGTTCACCAGAAGGACTGTGGGAGACTCCATGGTCAAGAGGAAGAAAGGTCTTTGGTCTGATGAGACCAGAATGGAGCTTTGAGACCATCAGACAAGACGCCAAACACTGACATCACCACAAACACACCATCCCCACTGTGGAGCACGCTGGTGGCAGCATCATGCTGTGGGGATGCTTCTCAGCAGACGGCCCTGAAAGGCTTGTAAAGGTAGAGGGTAAAATGAATCCTGGAGGACAATCTTCTTCAGTCTGACAGAGAACTACGATTTTGGAGAAGATTTATTTTCCAGTAAGATAATAACCTGAAGCATACAGAAAAAGCTACAGAGAAATGGTTTAAAGACAACAAGGAGAATGTTCTGGAGTGGCCGAGTCAAAGTCCAGACCTCCAATATTTATGCAGTCACTTATTTTGCATTAAATATTTTTATTTTATAGGCATTATTTTGTAGAAATCTATTTTTACTTTGAAGGATTTAAAGAGGATTTTGGGGTTTTTTTGCCCAAAAAGCTAAATTACATTGACCATGAATGCTTTATACAATCAATAAAAGGATCAAAGATCCAAGGGGCCATTTACACCAAGAACCTCAGCCTATCATCACTTAGGGTCGGGTTAAGTGGGAGGGACGATAGGTAGTGCTCTGTTTAACACTGCAACCTTTCCTTTCCTCCGTTAGGTGAGATGACCCTGGAGGAGTTCATCGAGGGCGCAAAAGACCACGAGGACATCATGGACATGCTGAAGAAAATGATGGACCTGACGCCAGTGTTAGTCATCATCGTGGAGGGCCGAGCAGGATGAGAGTAAACTGAGACCACAAAGACTGACGGAAGCAGAAATCCTCCAATCCCCTAGTCAACCTGAAATAGGACCATATCTTAACCATCAGCCCCGTCAAACAAAAAGACAAAACTTTCTCCCTCCCCGTGAAAGTCTTTGGAGGCATATGAAGTTCTGCGGTCAGAGCGAGCATGCAGGAACCAGCCGATGTTGGGAATGTAAAACTGAACTTTGCACCATGATCGGCCTCAGAGCGTTCGGCTGCTTCTTGTGGTAAAAAGTGAACTCATTTTTGGCAAAGAGAACTTTGAAGACTGATGGTTGTTTTTCCAGATGCTTCTGACCAAATCTACAAATATCCCCAACACAAAGATCACAATGATTGTCCTAAACAAAATCTTAAATCCAGACGTTCCAGTGGAAAGACGCCGTACAGGGTCAACAGGCCTCTGGAGCTGGACGCTGGTTTAAATGTTTGTGTTGCTGAAATGTTCTTACCCATGTCTAATGTGGTGAAGCCAAAGACGTGTCAACCTTCTCCACACAAGGCTGACAACACACAAGATGGTTTTAGGGCCAGATTGCCTCAGCGGGACCAGATTCAAGGCTTTTTGTCCAAATGATCCACCAGTGTGATTATTTTAGTGCTCATAGATCTGCTCGTAGGTTTGACAGCCTCTGATGGAACGACAACTGTCCCCTCTTAGTCAGGATTCTTTACCTTTATCTAGAACTCACCAGAACAGCCAGCTGAACATTTCATTCATCCTCCATGTTTGTTTTTCTTCTGAAGTCACATTTGATCACACAAGTTTCTGTGAGATCTGGAGCTGGCTAAATCAGCGTATGTGGTCTCACGGTCTGGTTTTATCATGGACTTATTTGTTAAAACTGTCCTCATGTCTGCGGTCTCCCATGTTTTGTAAAACCGGCTCACATTTGAGAACCGCCTGGTGTGTGGCAGCCTTTATCACTTCTGAAATATCTCCACAGCAGCAGCTCTCCTCAGCCCCTAAACTACCACAGCAGTCGTCGAATTCTTCTCTGGCTGATGATCACCTGACTTATTGATCAGAAACAACCTGGTTTCACTGGCCATTGATAAAATGTGTTTTATTTGACATCTTCTTGCACAGCTGATTCTGTTGAGAAGTTTCTTTAATTGTCTACCGTCCCTGTCCCAGTTTAGGAGCGCAAAGGAGAATCAAACTACAGTATTTAAGGACAGAACAGGCCTATGCTTTACTTTAAGCTTCTGGTTAAATCAGAGGGCAGGCAGCAGTGTGGCTGCTGTGATGTAGCGCTGCACAAACACATATGATTGCAATTATACTGTTCAATACTGCAACTGCAATTACAGCCTAACCCTGGGGTGTCAAACTCAGTCACAGATGGGGCCAAATTCTGAATTTGGGTCCAACCTGAGGGCTGAACAGGGTCCACATTTAACCATAAACTGTCAACCTCATTTTCACCAGCAATGAACTATTGGGGGGGAACATCTTAGCACTGATGATAAATGGTTTTTAAATGAAAAAAGTCAATGATAAGTTTAAAGGCTCAAAATCTGAGGTAAAAATTCTATTAACTCAAAATGTCAAAACATGGCTTTTAAAGGTCAAAATATAAGATAAAATCCAAAATCATTGGTTTGAACAGTCAAAATGTGAGAAAAAATACATAAATGTTGAGTCTTAGAGGTCAAATTTTTTTTCAAATTTAAAATTGAGGCTCTAAAAGGTCAAATTATGAGATGAAAGTCAAATTAGGGAGCTAAAAAGGTCAAAACTTGAGAAAAAATGTGAGATCACAAGTTCAAAGGTTCAAAATTTACTTAAAAATCTAAAATTGAGGATCTAAAAGGTAAAAAAAAAAAAACAAGATTAAAGTCAAAATTTTGTATTGAAAAGGTCAAAATAAGAAATAAAAAGTCAAAACCATAACTCTGCATCAAAACTGTGAGATGCAAAATTAAGAAAATGAAATTTAAACAGAAATGTATTTTCCCACATTCCTGACTTTTTCTAATTATGTCAACTTTTTTACTTTTTCTCATTTTTACAGCCTAACAAGGATATTTTAGATCATCAGGGTTAAGTTCACATTCTTAAACTGGAGGAAATCCGCAGACCTCAAACCAGTGGGCCCAGTGTACCACAGGCTGGATTTGGCCCCCGGGCCTTGAGTTTGACACCCCTGACCAAACCCATAATAGAATCACGAGTCTACTTGCTTGGTTATCAGAGAAAATGAGAGTTTAGAGGGGTTTATTTCTCACCTTCAAACATACAGATACCTTCACAGTTCTGCTTTTTAAAGAAACGTCAGGTTTTCCTAAAAAAGGTTCTTCTCCACGGGCCAACAGGGGCACTACTGTAAACTTAAAAGCCCTTCTATTACTCAGTACAGAAGTATAGTTGTTTAGTTTATATAGTTGCAATGACATTAATTGTGCAGCACCTCTGGTCAGCATCTATGCTGTTTGACTGCCAGGTCAGAGGTCATGGCTGAAACTGTGGAGCGTGCTCAGAATGCCTAGCCTAGTTTGGCTGTGATTAAACATGCAGGAGTAAGGCCTCGCCCACATGCAGGCAGGTTCTTTAAAACACTCTTGGCGTGTTCAGTCACGGTAAAAACGTACCGTTTGGAAACCCCCTCCAGGGTAAAGACCAGGACTTTGGACATGTTTACATGTGGACCTAGACTTGGATAATGCACAGAGATTTCTTTCCCCACCCTACAGAAAAGATTCGACAGGTTGATGAAAAACCTGAGTGCTGAAGCCAAAGAGAGAAGGGTGAGGGTTTTCCTGAAAGTCAAAGTCAGACATACTTATCCCTGAACGGGTGCTAGATCCCAGATGAACTCTCACACAGAAGCACAAAGATCTGGTCACCAGATGCGGCGACCTTTCTGCTCCGTCGTGCTCTCCTAAAGCCCTCAAGGTCGTCTAAACTGTTGATTCTTGTAAAGCATGTTTTAAAATGATCAGGATCACAACACCGGCCATGCTGCATGAAAAATAACTTTATCCTTGTGTGCTTTAGGAGGTTTTATAGATGCATCAGCATGGATTCTACTCATTTATTGATCCTTTGGCCTGGTTTAAGTCTGCTTCATTCTCCGTGTGAATTTTAAGGAAAAGTCCAGAGCTTTTGCATGCACTGGTATGTAGAAATATTTAGAGTGAGGTGTCTGTGAGAGCAAAGCATGCTGGGAGTGTGTCCTGCAGTGAGCTAGTCTTTTCTGTGAAGCTGCTGATCCTCTTAATGCTGTCAAAGGTTGAGCAGGCTGAGCTGTAACGGAGCAGATTTAGCCACCATGACGACTAAAACACACACTGGAGGCTAACGGTGCTGAAATGTTCCTTACTGCTCAATACTGCGGGTTTTTAAATGAAACAGTCGTCATTATTGGATTGAAAAAGCAGCAGAAGCTGCAGTCAGAGTGAGGGAAAGAACCTCGAACTTCTCAGATCCTGTTGTTGTCTCAGACAGATTGAACACGTGCGCCACTATTCTTATTTTTACTGCAATCAGATCAAATTTTCTCATCTGATATTGAGATGACCTGAGTTTCTCACTCATTTTCTACACTTGTTTCCTGTTGGAACCGTCTCCTTAATGTTGTCGCAGATGTAATATGGCATCCAAACCCAATCAGCATCACCTGATTGTCAGTATTTTTGGTACTAAGCATTTTAAACAGTTTAATCTGTCACTTTGCTGATCAACTGGAAGCACAAAGCACCAAAGCTTTGAAATACTGCAGACTTTCAGTCATTTTAACTCAAAGCTGCTGTGAGTGAAAGAGAGAGCACTGTCTGAACTTCAGAAATACATAGCCGTAGATCAGACAACATGCAGGAGATCTTCTGCAGGTTTTGGTGTCTAAAAATAAGAAGGTAGGTATCAGTGCTGTTTATTTCCTAGAATCACATCTACAGTAAAGTTAGACTCTATCGTGATAGTCCTACAGCAGGCACTTAATTCCACTTTCCTTTTCTGCCTCTTCCCGCTGAGCGGGGCCGTTTAATCCAGACTAAAATAATCTGGCACCAGGCCACAGATACACTGAGGTCAAAGCAGGCCGCCTAGAGCCGGGTTTGATTAACAAATGAAAGTTTTATTTTAACACTTGGTTTTATTTTGAAGGAATGTACGGGATTGTTTAAACCTCTGATTAACTTCCTTTTTTTGGGCTGATCCTTAAAGCTTCATGTGGGCAGACGATGGTCTGATATCTGACGGCAGTATCAGCCAATCATATGCCGGCACATATAAAATCCTGTCAGCTGACGTGATCTGCTGTATTCTGCTGGTAAACTAAAGGTACAATGTGTAAAATTTGGCATTTTAGCGGACACCATTTACAGCAGTGATGAGGTGAGGGTTTATTCATTCATTTGTGTAACCATTATTTTTATAGGTCATAGGTCAGTCTTCTTCTCCACCTGCCTTCCAGGTAGCTTTCAGGACCGGCGGGCAGGTTCGTATTTAAAAATCGCAATTCGCTCTTTCTGTCCCCAAAACGTTGCCGTAGACAACATGGTGGTTTGTTATGTCAGCCTCCGTGAGGGCGACCCACGGTAAAGTAAATTTAAAAAGCTTTTTTCTAATTTTGTGAAAATGAAAGTTTAAAGGGGATGACTGTGCACTGATTTTAACATCCTTCACATAGATATATAAACATTATATCCCATGTACACTGTTTCTGTTCGGCGAAATGCAGCCAAATTTTACACACTGGACCTTTAAAATCATGGTTTTATTTACGCCCTCCAGCCTCCTGCAGCTCTGGTCAGAGATTTCAGCTCAGTCATAAGGACACTGGAGGACGGCTGTTAGGAAGAACAGTGATGTCAGGTTAACACGAGGACGCCATCTTGGTATCTAAACGCCCTAAACAGCTGATTCATCCAAGGTAAAAAAGACCCATAATTTGCTTCATTTTGATGCTTAATCTGTGGGTTTTTATTTCATTCAGCTCTCTCACAGCGTTAGCTATCGCTAGATCTGTGCGTTTGGTCTCTTGTTTTGAAATGATCCGAGTGTTGAGAACATTTTTATTTTTATACGCTTGATGTGTGAGACGAGATCACGGAGGGGGGAACACGTCTGTAGGCTCGATGGTTAGTGGTACCGTCTGATCTGCTCTGCAGGTTAGCATCAATGCTAACGGCTCCTATAGTGCAATAGAGATTTTTACAGTGCAGATGTGTCCTGTAAAACACAGTAAGTTCATTCTAACTGATCATGTTTGTGTTGCCTTATCAATAAAGTTTTTAAGCAAATTGTGTGTCTTCATTGTTTTATTTTAAAAGGCCCTTTTATGGACTGTAAATCCGGGGGCGTGTCCAGAGGGGTGTGGCTGTTTGCCTGACTTGAATGCAAATAATATTATTATTTTTAGACGAGGCACTAGTTCTGTCAATTATTTTAAAAACCCTAATTAAAGGCTTTTTAAATCAGATCATGTGAATTAATTTAGTTTTCTCATCTTGATTATTTATCATGTTTCTCTGTTTTCAGATAAATTAATGTTTTTTTTACCTTGGCATGTTTGGGCCGTCGTCTGCAGTCACCTGACCGCTGTGACATCCTAATCAGCTGTTCTTCTCAGGTGTGGTCCACCTGACGGCCCTGATGGCTTTGTAAATCCATTTATCAGCTACATATACAGGACATATGGAAAGTATTCTGTTTCATCCTGATGCTACAGTCATTTAAATTCATTTTTATTCTAATTAAACAATACTCAGAGCCCTATCATGAGAAAGATAAAACAGAATTTTAGACGTTTTTGTAGATTTATAAACCACTAAGAGCTCCTTTAATATCCTAACTAATTTGTCCCTAATGACAACAAATGCCCACTTCCTAAAACTGCTGAAAAATAAAATATATTATTATTTTTCCACTTTAAATTAATCAAATCTTTAAAACTACTGCAGCATGAAAATTACATTTCAAATATTAATTATATTTTGGGGATTTTGACCCTTTAAAGGCCAATATGTTCACACAACTCCACAATTTTAATGTCAGTAAGGTTCACTTGCAGAAAACACTATAAAGTTTGAAATTCTGCAGTATGCTTTGAATGCAAAAAAGTAGCTCCATCTGGTGGACAAATATGAAAATACAAATTTGAAGGCTAGTAGTCCAAAATGGCATCTTAAAGGGGACATATTTTACTGTTTTAAGACAAGTTTATTTTGGTCCCAGAGGTCCCCAAAACACGCCTGTGAGGTTTGTTGGTGTAAAAATACTCCAGTATTGATGTCTGCTTGTCTAAAGACCCCGTCTGTTTCAGCCCTGCTCAGAACCAGCCGTTTCTGTGTCTGTGGCTTGACATGTTAATGAGCTGTCTGACTCCGCCCCTCTCAGGAGAGGAGGGTGGAACTTTCTTCCAAGCGGGGAGGGCCAAACTAAACCTGGGGGCAGGGCTACCTCCCCACATGACATCATAAAGCCTGATTTATGCTTCTGTGTCGCGTCGACGGCGTAACTACGCGTAGCCCTCTGCGTCGACGCGGACCCCTACGCCATAGCCTGGTGTGCACCTCGAAAAAATCCTAACTACGCTGTGGCAACGCAGACCACAAGGGCTGTGATTGTTCTGTTCAAAACGTCATTTCTTCATCCAGGACCCTCAGTGGGTGAACCAGTGTGGTAAATTCATCCGTTCTCAGCCTCGACTGGTTTAGTGGTCCTACAGACCAACTCCACAAACGCCTTCGCTGTCGCCTGCGCTTCAACATTTGCAACAAAAGAATTTGTTTGTAAATATCGATGAGCTCCAACTCCAAACACACCCGCTCCACCTCGGTCACCATTGTTTACTGTGACTGAAAGATAAACAAGGACTCGGATGTGACCCCTCTGAAACAACACACACACACAGCCACACCCTCCTAGCGGCATGGCGATGAATTGCAGAGCGACGCATTCCCTCGACGCAGAACTTCAAATGGTCAATGATGGCATCCCGACACAGAAGCATAAATCAGGCTTAAGGGAAAAATCTGAGAACGGCTTGTTTCAGCACACATTTTCTGAATGGTGGAAAAGGGGAGGGGGTGGTTGTGGACAGGCAAAGGGCACACATTTATGCTTGAAAAGACTGAAAAAGTGATTTTCAATAGTTTTACATGGGGCGTTTTTTTGTCCTTAGGAAGAAATGTGTCAGTTTTGATCTAACTTAGCCTAAAATGGCTAATTTAAGGAACTGAGACTACACTTGTAAGCTGAAGATCCTCTGGTAAATTTGAGCTATATTTGTCCAACACAGCCAAAATAGCTTGAAAATAAAAATCAGTATGGCACAAAAAGTCCCGTAAGGGTTAGAAATGAAAACTTGAATATCACATTGACATCAGTATTCAGATGTAAATGTAGCTCAGGTTCCTCCAGGTCTCTGATCTTTGCTGAGATGTTTCTACACCTTCACTGGAGTCCACCTGTGCTAAATTAACCTGATTGGACATGATTCTAAAGGCCACACCTCTCTGTAGAAGGCCTCACTGCTGACAATGATATCAGTGCTGAAACCCAGGGTCAAAGGTCAAAGGAGCTGCAGAGCTCAGAGACGGGACTGTTGACAGGTACAGATCTGGGGAAGACTACAGAAATATTTCTGCTGCTCTGAAGGTTACCAAGAGAACAGTGGCCTCCAGAACTCTCACATGCTTCTCAGGTCTGAGGTGTGTTCATTTAGAGCAGGTATGTCTCCAGACACAACATCCTCACACAAATATAGTTAAATCTAGATTTATTCATGTAAAACGTACAAAAAAAACAACAAAATCCACATTTCTTCACATCTTTTTCTATTTTGGTCCATGTATGCTGCAGGTGTGTCTCGGTCTTAGATATCATAGCACAGATGTGTCACAGGTGTGCCACAGGTGTGTCACAGGTGTGTCTGGGTCTTAGATATCATAGCACAGATGTGTCACAGGTGTGCCACAGGTGTGTCACAGGTGTGTCTGGGTCTTAGATATCATAGCACAGGTGTGTCACAGGTGTGTCTGGGTCTTAGATATCATAGCACAGGTGTGTCACAGGTGTGTCACAGGTGTGTCTGGGTCTTAGATATCATAGCACAGGTGTGTCACAGGTGTGTCACAGGTGTGTCTGGGTCTTAGATATCATAGCACAGGTGTGTCTCAGGTGTGTCACAGGTGTGTCTGGGTCTTAGATATCATAGCACAGGTGTGCCACAGGTGTGTCACAGGTGTGTCTGGGTCTTAGATATCATAGCACAGGTGTGTCTCAGGTGTGTCACAGGTGTGTCTGGGTCTTAGATATCATAGCACAGGTGTGTCACAGGTGTGTCACAGGTGTGTCTGGGTCTTAGATATCATAGCACAGGTGTGTCTCAGGTGTGTCACAGGTGTGTCTGGGTCTTAGATATCATAGCACAGGTGTGCCACAGGTGTGTCACAGGTGTGTCACAGGTGTGCAACAGGTGTGCCACAGGTGTGTCTGAGTCTTATATGTCATAGCACAGGTGTGTCTCAGGTGTGTCACAGGTGTGTCACAGGTGTGCCACAGGTGTGCCACAGGTGTGCCACAGGTGTGCCACAGGTGTGTCTGAGTCTTATATGTCATAGCACAGGTGTGCCACAGGTGTGTCACAGGTGTGTCACAGGTGTGCCACAGGTGTGCCACAGGTGTGTCTGAGTCTTATATGTCATAGCACAGGTGTGTCTCAGGTGTGTCACAGGTGTGTCTGAGTCTTATATGTCATAGCACAGGTGTGTCTCAGGTGTGTCACAGGTGTGTCTGGGTCTTAGATATCATAGCACAGGTGTGCCACAGGTGTGTCACAGGTGTGTCACAGGTGTGCCACAGGTGTGTCTGAGTCTTATATGTCATAGCACAGGTGTGCCACATGTGTGTCACAGGTATGTTTGGTGGTCTGACCTCTCAGGTAAGGGACAGGACGGCGGTTCAGGACTGTTTGGGCTTCTCCTCCTCCCTCAGCAGGCTGACATAAAGTCGCAGGAAGGAGTAACAAACACCCACAGCGCAGTACACCGATGTCGCCAGCAGGGGGAGGAAGGGCAGTTTCTGTTGCCATGGTGACAGAGGAAAAACAAACTCACAGGCGATGGCGAGGGGGATCAGACCCAGCAGGTAGAAGGACTCTAGAGGATGGAGGAGAGAGCCTGGACCGCTGAGAGGAGAGGGAGGAAGAGATCAGATTAACAAAGACATAAAAAACAGATCCAAACAAAGCACTCTGGGTAATGGAGTCTTTGTGGAATTCAGTAATTTAACATGTCATTTATTTAGAAAAGAGTTTCTGACCGACAAAGTACGGTATTGATGTTCCTGAAATAATCGACTCCAGCCTTAAGCGCATTAGTCTGACTCTAAAAGATCCTCCTCCTTTGTTTTATTGTGTTTCCTCCTCAGACTTTCAACATAAGTTTCCAGTTTAAAGTTTCACTTTGAAAGCTGAGTGACTTCCTCACACAGCAGCTAACACTTTTAGTTTTCTTGTTTTCCTTCAGCCAACAGTCAAAGGTCAGGTATTTTGGGTTTAATGCTAATATGTATTGAGCTAATAGACTGATCAGCCTGCTGTTTATGTGTTTTTCTTCTATGCTAGTCAGCGATTCTCTGCTCTGTAGTGGTACCGACGACAGAGACAGCGATGTCTCCTCCTCCCTAAAAGTCTTTCTTAACGTCCCCAGTCGACCTATGGATGTTTTCCCGATTCACTTTAAAACCCACAAAGCATGCTGCCTGGACCTTATTTACAATGATTTGTAGTGCAGTTCTCACCAACAGTTGTAATGATATTCAAAACTGAACCACCATGATAACCCTGGAGAAATGTTATCACAGTTATTTTCCACGCCGATGAAATCCGCAGGGGTTATGTAAAGGGTTCCGTATCTCTGTTTGTTCGTTTGTTTGTATGTGTACAAAATAACTCCAGAACGGAAAGTCGGATCGTCACCAAAGTTTCAGGGAATATTGGGATAGCGACAGGGAAGAATCGATTACATTTTGGTGATGATCCGCGCACCCCTTCAGTTTTTCTCAGACTTCGAAATTTTGAACACCATAGTAATCAATGGGAGCGTGAGTTCCTCGGTGGCGCTGCTTAGGCGTGGGTCTGCCGCCTCAGACGGCCATTCTGGTTAAAACTAGAAACGGTTTCATCTCTAGTACAGCCTAGTACAGGAGGAAGGAATCTGGGCAGTTTTCAGCCAATCTTTGAAGGTCAAAATTATCAGGACTTTATTTAAAACCATCAGAAGTTTGGTCTGCAGAGATTACAGTCATTTGTTTACCTGCTTTTGTGAAGTTTCCTCAGAGCGGTGAAGGAGTAGATCACAAACATCAGCATCAGAGCAACTTTGATGGGCAACTCTGCAACAAAACAAAAACAAAAGTGGCCAGACAATGGGATAAAAGCGGCAAAAACTAGTGAACATGTCAAAAAGGTGGCAATAATGGGTGACCAGCGGCAAAAAAGTATTTAAAATAGTTTAAAAGTGATGAAAAATATGGCAAAATAGGGTAAAAAAAAAAGGTGGCAAAAATTGATGAAAATTGGCATTATGTGGCAAAATGGGTTAAAAGTAGCAAAGTGGGAAAATATGATTAAAAGTTGCAAACAATTGGTAAATAACAAAACAATTGGTGACCAGCAGCAAAAATGTTAGTAAAAATGGGTTAAAAGTGATGAAAAAGATGGCAAAATAGGGCAAAAAGTGTACAAAGGCAAGAAAATGGGTGACAATTTGCAAAATGTGGCAAAAATGGGTTAAAAGTAGTAAAAAAGTGGAAAAAAATACTTAAAGTTACCAACAATTGGTAAAAAGAGGTTCAAAGTGATGAAAAATATGGCAAAAATGGGAAGAAACGTGGCCAAACAAAGGCAAAAATAGGCAAAATTGGCACAATGTTGCAATAATGGGTTCAAAGTTGCAAAAAGGTGGTAAAAAGGGATTAAAAGTGATGAAAAATTTGCCAAAAAAAGGCCCAACTCTAGCAAAATTGGCAAAAAAAGTGGCCAGACAATGGGTTAAAAGTGGCAAAAACTAGTGAAAATTTCAAAAAGGTGGCAATAATGGGTGACCAGTGGCAAAAATGTTGGTAAAAATGGGTTAAAAGTGATGAAAAATATGGCAAAATGGGGCAAAAATTTGGACAAACAAAGGCAATAAATGGGTAAAATTGGCATAAAGTGGCCAAACAATGGGTTTACAGT